>NC_092824.1:84537506-84767506 GCF_023375885.2 Dermacentor andersoni | reverse complement strand
GCGATGGGTCGGCCACACGTTGTGCGTTCGGCCGAAGAACAGGCGGTGTTTGATGAACACCGCCTAGGACTCCCTCGAGAAAGGGCTCGTCGTCGACTTGCCGACTTCGCCGTGAGGGAGCCCGGAGCTGACGCGTTACGAAAGCGGAAAGCCGCGGATACCGAGCTTCGCTTGCACCCCTCTTCACAGTTGCAGAAGGGCGGTAAGTTTTTGTGTACTTTTCTGCACTCCTACTATAGTCCTACGGAGCTGCACTATGTATACATAATATAAATAAAACAGTGAAATGCAAAAATTGTGATTTGCGCTCACTTTGCAGAGCATTGTCTTACGAGCGACGGCACGTTGGTGAGAGAAGGACAAAGCCTGAACTTGTCTGAGCCCTGCGTGAGCTACAGTTGCAATAGAGGACGAATTACGACGAAAGAGTAAGCACATTTTGTGTTTTGTGAAAATAATCAAACTGCACCCAAAACTGTAGATGGACAATCATTTCAATGAAAAGCGTCAGTAGCTTCAACAAAAGCTTTCTTTCCTTTTGTTTGGCTAGACGTTTAGTGCACTATTCTTCAGTACTTTATAATTACGAAATTGTCGCTTGTATTGTGTGCCCAGACATGTTCAAGAATCTGCAGAGATTTCCTGCATGAGTATTCTAGATAGTTAATCCCCCACCCTGGTTGCTCAATAGCTAAGGTGCTAGGCTTCTAAGCACGAGGCCGCGGGATCGAATGCCGGCCACGGCGGCCGCATTTCGATGGGGGCGAAATGCGAGAACACCCGTGTACTTAGATTTAAGTGCACGTTAAAGAACCCTAGATGGCTCAGATTTCCGGAGTTCCCCACAACGGCGTGCCTCATAATCAGATCGTGGTTATGGTACGTAAAACCCTAGAATATGTTATTATTGATGAAATGGTTATGCATATCTGTATTGTCACGAGAGTTTCATACGCTCTCAATACCCTGATTTGTTATCATGTTTCTGGTGTCACGCGAGATAAAGCATTCCTTTGCTTGTGGCGTAAAATGTAAACGGAATAAAAAGAGAGAGAGCGCGCTCTTTTTTTCCGTCTATTACTTCTCCCATTAACCTTTGCGCTGGAAGAGAAAGCCATGCGCTAACTTTATTAAGTTTTATTTTTCTCGCTAAAGCAGTATAGAAATATACTTAGTGAATTTTGAGATAAACAGACCACTTCAACTACTCAATGATGTGTTCATGCAGTGCATTCCGCACTCCTATGCGGGTAAAACAAGAACTTAAATGTGGAATCTATATTCTTTTTAAGGGTCTACCATGTCTCGTTCTAGTGGGTGTGGCGTCCGAGAACGAAAGGAATCGACGGCTATTTCCGTTTACTTCATTATTTGAAAGCTGGAACAGCGCACTGCCGTTCATTGGCAGAAAACACCGGATTTCCAAAGTACTTTGAAGAAAGCTGGGCCCACCACTTTTCAGCTTGTACGTGTACTGATGGAATAGTGTGACGCTTTCTAGACTTCACATCGTCGCTACGAGTAATATTCCTAGTGATGATGACGATGTTTATTGGCATCGACCTTAACTTCTGTACTGAAAACCTTTATCACTCTATTGTACCGTTATATCTACGCTTGCAATGACTGCTTTTCTCTGAGTTGATTCCGTGATGTTTTCCCGCGAATATTCTAAACTTCTCTCATCTCCCCTGCCGAGACCGCTCTTTTACGCTCTACCACGAGCGCTTCGCGAAGCGCAGTTACGCATCTATAAGCTGCGCCGGCGATACGTAGACGCTCGGCGGAGCCAATAACGTACCAACTATGTTTCTGGTAAAGGCACAAGACCCCCTCCCCCACCCCCTGCCCCTCCTCCTATTTCTGTCTCCTTCTAAAAGAGAATTCTGCGACGAAGACCAGAAACCGGCCGGAACATCGGAATAAGAACAGGTCGCAAAATGTGTCAGTGGGAATTATCATTGACAGACAGTAATTATCAGTCTCACTTAATCAGCCACTGCAGTGCAGAGCGCATTGTAACAACTTTGACACTTACATCATAATTTCGCTTTGAGCAGTCAGAAGGATGCAATTTTGCTTAATGGCAAATGAAACACAACAAAAAACCTTAAATGCCTTCTTATATTGTACTCCGCTATAGTCGTGAAAGTATTACCAATAAATAAATAAATAAATAAATAGACTAGACTAGAATAATATTGTTTGAAACTTGAGGCAAGATGATAATTCTTGTGTTTTGCATTTATCTGTATGGCGGAGACGTGAGCTGACCCTCAGCAAATGCTGACTCTCAGGATGTGGTTCTCAGAAGCCCACAACGCTAAGACATGACACGTACTAAGCGATTTGATGCGTGCATCTCGAATGTTGCAGGTGCTTGGGAGCTGGCGATCCAAAATGCAAGCGATCCTTTGTCGAACCAGGCCCGTTTCCAAAATGTTGCGGCATGGCGGTCATGTGTTCATGACACGGTCGTCGAAAAAGGTGACATCAAAAAAAGGAGAGCGAATGAAGTTTTTAGCCACCATGACAAGGCGTCTAGAAATGCGCGCACGGCGTCAAGAACCAGTTTTGACGTAAATACAAAAAAAAAAAAAAAAAAAAATTCACGCATAATTAATTTTTTTCTCTCAACTATTGCTCCCGTTGATGTTGCGCCTAGCTGCAGTATTACCAATTCACACACGTCACTGCTTAGAAAAAAAAAAAAAAAAAAAATGTGCGACGCTAAAGCAACACCCGAGTCCGTCGAAACTATGTGTATCTCAAGCCAGGACAATTACTATTTTGAGAAGTCTGGCGAAATATTGCGACGCAATAGGTAACGCTTCTAATACACATGAAATACTTAATCCTAAAGAAGTAATCAACTGTATTCTACTCGAACCACAGATGTCGGTAGAGGCGACGTTTCGACTAAGTGTCCTTGCTTCGTCAGGTCACCAGTTGCTGCCCTAGACAAGTCACCTTGGCAAAAGGTTAACTTCAGCCACATTACATGATCTACTCCAGTTGATCCTTTCAAGCCTACGCCTTCCAGTGAACATGGGCCTCGTTCGGAACCCAAAGAAATATTTCAGTTGCGGAATAGGCGTTCCTATGATTGTAAGTAACAAGTGAACATATTCCGGGCCTGCTAGTTTCTTAGGGAAGAAAAAGAAGTAAACGAAAAGAAATCTCGGTTATCACCTCGACACTACTGTGAATACATACGCGAGCCCAAAATAATCTGGTGGAATATCTGAGCAGTAGCAGAGAGAGAGAGAGAGAGAGAGAGAGATAAATCAACTTCATTCAAATGTCCCCGCTGGGTTCAAAAGGGTAGCGGAGGCGCCCGCAGCCTTGTCCCGTACAGCTCCCCTTTCCGTGAGACGCAGGCCAGCAGGCCTTGAACCGTAGCGGCGTCCTTCGCCACCCGGACAGCCAAGAGATCGTCTTCTGGGCATTAGCTGAGCTGTATAGCCTCCCACAGCTCCGGTTTTTTTTATTTTACCATTGTGGTTTATGCCGTGTTTGTTATTGTTTGGAGCTGATGGGCATGCCCACATAATGTGATGGAGGTCTGCAAGTGATGTATTGCATGCCTCACAGTGTGATGAGTATGCTCGTGGGTGTGTTCGGAGCATGAGTAGTGGTATAGGGACGGTGCTTGTTCGTAGAAGAATTAGAGGACCTCGTCTTACAAATGTCACGCCGCAGAAAGTTTTCGCATCCTTCAACTGTAACTGGAGTTATCGCACTGACATACCCGACTTTCCATCTCTTTTCGTGTCCGCTTGCGCACTTGAGGTCAGATGGCGGACAAGCCAAGAGGGCAAAGCCCAGTCCAAAAGTTTAGTGTAGCGATGGCGAAACGCTACGCATCACGCCACTGGCACCTCGGAGGCCATGTGCAACTACGCGCAGCGCGAAGGTGAAATGATTTTCTGGTTTTTGAAATCGCAGGTACAGATAACTTTCATTTATTTACCTCAAGATTACCAATTGTGTATTAATTAGAATGCTCTCGCGATTACGAAATCAGCTAATAGCGCTTGGTGGGCTAGCTGCTTTCGATGACCGTGCATGAAGGCGTTGCGAAAGCGAGATCAAGCGCTGTTCTTTTTTTTGAGACGTCATTTTAAGGCGAGAGCCTTATATGCCCCATGAAGCGGAAAATCCTGCCAGCATCCGGCGTTAACACCGCATGTGAAGAAAACCCACATTGACCCAAACCCCAATGATGACGGATCGACATTTGGGCGAGTTGGTACTGGTTGAACATCAGCGTGGTCCTGTGTGTTCCTGCCTTCTGTCTTCGTCATCTTGCGCTGCCCCTTCAAGATGTCCAAATGATGACGTCAAGTTCCCGGTGCTGGACCTGCTGCGGCTCGCACTGCGACAAGAACGGAGCGAGCCGATGCGTCATGACGTCATCACGCGTCCGCGTCCAGGTTTCGGAAACTCGGGCCGAATTCCCAAATCTTTTCGTTTTTCGTTATTAATGTGCCGCATGAGGTTTGGCTCAAACGTTCTCTCACGAAAAATCCCAGCGTCAGATATTTTTTGTGAGTACGGGCCCTGCATGGTTCGTCTAAACAAATAGTATGTAGTGAACTAAAGGCGCTGCAACGCGAGCCAGTGGATTTTCTTTCTTTTTTTTTCTTTAATTTCGATAACACGGACCTTTTTGTAACGCAAATAAAAAAAATATCTACGAGTGCAAACATCAATACCTAGACCTTAATCCCGCGACCCTCTCGTCGAGATGGCAAGCCACCTTGCGCAGTTCCCATATCGACGACCAACTCTGGGCGATCCAGCAGGCCTACGAAGCGGCGAAAAGGCAAGACCTCGACGTCCCATCGTGGGAGGCTTAGGCCCAGCCGACCAAACTGCTGGTTCTCATTAAAGTTCACTCTGTCTCTCTACGTGTCTCAAATGCCATGTTGCGGCTACTTTATTGCCTTATTATACTTGCAGCGCGAACAAGTCAAACACGGACAAAGAAGAGAGATGGACACGAGCGTGATTTGTGTCCGCGTTTGATTTGTTCGTGCTGTAAGCAAAAGTGCAGTTGTACCAGCTCGCCCAGCTAGTTACCGTACTGCACTTTATTGCTGCAGACCCTCCGCGAATGTTTTAACCGCGCTTCGGCACTACGCAGTTGTTGCTCGAGAACGGGACTCGGTACTCGAGAAGGGGTACAATCGGGACTCGATGGCAAACAAAGTGGGACGCCTCGCATTGGGCGCTCACGGGAGGACTACAAATAAGTTGTGAAGGGTGATATGGGATGGACAAGTTTTGAAGTGAGGGACCGCTCACAGAAAAATTAATTACAAGAACAGCTAAGGAATATGGAAGAAAGTGAATGGGCTGGGAGAGTGTTAATGTATGTGTACAGGAATAGCATCGATTCACAATGGTCGAAAAGAACTAGGAAGCTTACCAGCAAGTATGCGGCCTGTATGGTGAGCAACAAAGAACGTCAAGCGGGAAGTCAGAGAGGCAGAGATAATCTCATGGGTGGCGGCAATGGAAAAGAAACCTGCCATGAGTAACTACTTAGGAGGAAGAAAACGAAATTAGGAAAGAAACAATTTATGACAACTCATACAGAAGCGTATTAGTTTTCGAAGCGGGATCAGGATGCCTTAGAACACGCACTTATAAGGCGAGGTATAAAAAGGAAGAAGCATTTGCTTGCTGCAGTAAAGCTAGGGAAACGATTGAGCATATTGTATTAGAATGTGAAGATATCTGCCAAGCGGTTGATTTAAGAATCACTAGCCTCCTTGAATCTCTTGGATTCTGCGAGAGCAGGGGGAAAGTTAACATGTCCGCCATAGAGATTATTAAGAGGCGATTGGAAGGCGATCGCATTATTAGGAGGCGATTAAGAGGCGATTGGACAAACAATGGAGGCGTACAAAGTTCACAATAGGGGCTCGAAAATTTTGGTTATGGGAATTCAACGTGAGTCTTGTTTTTACTTGTTTCTTAACATAGGTAGGACAGTAGGCAATGAACAAAAGTTTGGTGACGCAACCTACCGCCCCGTTCCTTAGGGGCGGTAGGTTGTTAACATCCATTCATCCATTCATCCATCCATCCATCCATCCATCCATTCATCCATCTATCCTAATTCCTAGGCATGCTGTAGTAGTAGCAGTATCTATAGTAGTAGGGGTGATATCGTACATAACTAAGTAAATTTGAAATGTTTATCGTGTATACTGGTATAACGAATATACACTTTTCATAAGTATAGAATATAACGAAGGTATTTTTGTCTCTGATGTGGCTTCATAATGAGCATCGACAATTAACAGTGCGACTTTCGTTGTGTGGGTTCTCTGCACATTACGCATTCGGGGCACGTTGGGATTCCCTGATAATAACAAGCAAGGGCCTCTTGGCTTACGCATTTATTATATTATTTTACGTCAAGCACCTTCGCCACATTCGAGTACGTGAATCTTCCGCCTGTAGGTGGCGTGCTCGGCAGTATAGTTGTGTATAGGGCCTCGCAGCAACAAAGTCCTCGTTGGTTTCAACAAGCGCGTGGTTTCAGCAATACATGAATGAAGAAATGTGGGGGCATGAGCGCTCCATTGACTGAGTGATTGAATGTTAGCGAAAAAGATATTTCACGGAGTAATAAATTGAAACTTTCTTCGGGGCACCGGCGACATCGCACGGGTAGGAGGTGCCCGGCGAGCGGCTATCTTCGTCTTGGATTTGATATCTGTAAAATAAAAAAAAAAATAAAAAAAGGAGAGAGAGAGAGAGAGAGAGAGAGAGAGAGAGAGAGAGAGAGAGAGAGAGAGAGAGAGAGAGTATTAGAACGCGTAGAGCCACGGGTTTTTCTCGGCGGTCACAGAAGCTGGGCTGCGTACTTCTTTGTTATACAAAAGCAACGCTACACTTTTACTACACAGCACTCTTACCCCGACATATTCAAACGATCCTCGTCTGGACGCCTTCTTTCTGCCCAACCGAGCTGACCACAGCGCCACCTCTCGGCTGACGAAATCGCTATGGTTCTCAAGATTTGCTGCGGTCCGTCATCCTAACCCAGTGGCCACTTCTGTCGCGGAGCTGCGCTGCCGTCTTCTTTCTCGAGTTCAGGAGGAACTTTCTAGAATACGGGTTTTATTTGTTCAACATGACTTATAGGAACTTATAACTTATAGGAAGACTTACAGGAACTTTTACAACTTATAGGAAGACGAATAATAGTGAAGAGGTGCGCAAACAACGGCGTTTTCTTTTCGTTCCGTAATGTGAATACAGATTGAAATGCTCATAACTTTATTTTAGAGTATCCTCAGTGCCCCAGGCATTAGAGAGGCAAGTTGTTAAGGTGCAATAACAAATAGGCTTAAGTTACATCAATAAGCGTCTGACAAAAATTTGCTAACTATACAGTAATAACTGCGATTAGTTTACGCGTGCAAAAACGAAGTGTCACTGGTGAGCGCTTGTAACACGGACTTTCACCCAACTCCACAATGTTAGCTTGTGTATGACGAAGGAGCTGGTTATCATTTATAGTTACGATGTCTTTTGGAAGGCGGTTCCAGCTTCCAATCAGAGGACGTACGAGGCAATAAGGATCGATAAAAGATAGTGTTACAGAATGCGATGTCGAAATTATGTGGGTGGTCCCTACGCGATGGCAGAAATACCAAGGTCCGAGAATTTGTTGTCAAGCGTGGTATTCTGGTCTAACGTGTCTGCGAAAAAAAAAAAGAAAGTCAGCCAGCCAGCCTCAAACTAGTGTAGACGCGACGCATGAGAAAGAACAGCAAAGCTGCTTTTCACTGATGTTATTCTGCCGTCCGGTTGTAGTTAGAATATTTCATTTAAAGTACCATTTATATATTTTGAAGTACATACGACAAATACACCTGAACGTACACGGAAGCAGTCTTGGAAACATATTCTGTAACTGTAAGCTGGGAATTATATTTAAAAAGCATTATAGCACTTCGCGCAATACTTAATGTATCTGCAGTGCGATCTTCTGTTAAACGGAACACTTGAGTATAGAGCACACGCAAATTTTTCTGAAGTGAAAAATTGTCCGACTCTGCTGCAGATGATTTGTAGTTAATGGCTCTGACCCCTCTATACACACATGCGAAATCACGCAGCCTTCGCAATTAGAATTCGCACTTAAGCTGCTCATCAGGGTGTGCCCTTTAACCTTGCATCAGGCTCTGCGTCACCATTTATGAAAGCCTAATCGTAATAACACGCAGGAAGGAACCCTAAATGGAAAGAATAAACAAGTTCAGTCTCAAATTATTCTGGAACAAGTTAATTTTTGTTGATTTTGCTGTAATAAGTTAATCATCACGAGAGAAAAAAAATCAAGGTTGATGTTTCTTTTTTTTTTTGTATTCTGTGCCAAACCCACAGCTTCGGTACGTCAGCATGACGTCATAGATTTCAGGGCGTCTTCTTTTCAGGACCGTTGTGGTATAGTAAGGGTGCGTGAAACCTGCTTGGTTTAGGCTTTGGTTGGAATTCTCTTAGAAAACGATGAAGTCCATTTTCACCGATACAGAATTAATAAGGCTTTATGAAATTCATGACATCGTGGCGGGCTGTTGCGGGAATTTCGAAAGCGTTGTGGCAACTTCAGTTTTCGTGCCTTTCATGGCTTACCAATCGGTTTCTCGTTCCGCTGTGGTAGCTTAGGGGCTACGGCGTTGCGCCGCTAAGCGCCAGGTCGTAGGATCGAGTGCCAGTCACGGCGGTCGCATTTCGATGGGAATGAAATGTGAAAGCGTTCGTGTCCGTGAATTGGGTGCGTGTTAAGGATCCTACGGCGTACCTCATAATAAGTTCGTGATTTAGTACGGCACGTAAAAGCCCCACAAAAGTCTTTTTTTCCTTCTCGTTAGTGTTCATATAGAAGGGCTCCAGGAAGACACTTTGGCATTCTTGAAATCAACGGCACAGTACGACCTCCAATCAGCGTCATGGAAGCTTCGTCTGCGTGTGTGTTCACACGGGCTGCCTCATTATTTTTTCTTATCTACCCTTGTTCTCACTGTTCTCGATTGTATTTAATACTTGTCCCCCACCCCTTTCGCAAGTGTAGCGTAGTAAACCGGACACGACGTTACTTGACCTCACTGCATTTCCTTTTTTGTGTGCGTGTCGCTATCTCTCCGCTCTGATGAAAGATGCACGATCGTTGAACGAATCAGCGTCAAATTTCCCTTCAGCAATCCCAGCGGGAAACTCCACCTGGGTGAATGATCGCACCTCGTGAAAACAATCGAGCGTTGAACAATGGCGCGTTCCATTGTTGACCACTGCAGCGTCGCGGTGCATGCTTTAGGGGGGGGGGGGGGGGGGGGGCGGGTGCAGAATGATAAAACGCCAACGTGGTGCACCAATATCAAGACTACAGATGAAAATTCTTGTTGAAACCGTGTTCCGCGTACATCTTGGAACACTCCTGAGTGAATATTTCGAGCACATGTGAATACATACGCGCGAACTGTTCTAGTGAACCAAGCTGGAAGGTAGAGAGACGACTAGGTATTTCGCTCTCGATGGCCTGCCACCGTTAGCGGGTTCATTTCTGTCGTTGCTTCACGCGATATTTGACAAGGCCATATATATATATCTATATATATACAATGTAAGGAGGTTTATTGGACGAGTCGAACAAACGGGCGGTAGCTCGGAACAGTACACAGGGAGAACAAGATGGTTGTGTTCGAGCGCCGATCTCGTGCCCTCCGCTCTTGATGATGATCGGGATGTCATTCTACTTCATATATATATATATATATATATATATATATATATATATATATATTCATGCGGTAGGATGGGTGAATTCCAAGGGTGCTGGACAATAAATAGTTGATTTGATTTACTCATATCTGAACGTTCCCTGCAGAGAGCTTCAAGTTTTCAAAACGTAACAAAACAACTCGCTTTCGAATTGAAAATCTTTGACCTGTTCTGCTGCTGTGCGCTTTTGATTCTTGATGTGGATGAAATGTGCTGATGCTAAGTTCTGAATAGACAAAGTTAACTGACGTATGAAGCCAAACACTGGCAACCTGGCGCACATTATGTGACCCTGAGGGCGGAGAAGTTTTTAAAGTGAAGTCATCTTTGCCTATCAGGTTGGAGAAAGTAGTCAGAAACGTAGTAACAGCAAATGGCGGGCCGAGAGGATTCCTATCTTGAATTGTAATCGGGAAGAATGAACATTTCAAATCGTCATTAGGACAAATGTACTCAAAGAAAGAAAGTGTTTCTCGGTGTTATGCATGGAATTGTAAGTAGGATATGTAATGATGAACGAGTCATAAACCGGTTGTGAAATAGTTCATCCGTGCGCTTGCCGAACTTACTCGAATATAGGGCGCCACCTAACAATCGACTAAACTCGCTACGTAATCCACTGCCATTCACGACGGCGTTTTGGTTCGTTTGGTTGTTTTTATAGCACGTTAATAAAGAGACAGCAATGATGGAGATGACGTGCAACAAATATCGAGCAACTTAGTCGACAGAGTGTGACAGTAGGCGTGAAGATTAACACGGAAAAGACTAAGGCAACTTTTGAATAGCCACTCGACACAGCGAAAATTCGTGATTGGCCGTCGGTCTATAGAATCTGTGCAATCTCGCTTTTAACCAGGGTGAATCATTCGCAGGGGACTGTGATCACGAGAAGCGCTTTTACGCAAGAACAAAATTGATTGGAATCTACAGGGCAGGCATTGTCGAATCATGACCGCTAGCTTACCGCTCATTGAAAATTGTACTATCATTGCATTCCTTCCGTTCTAATAAATAGAGGACGAAATTGGAGCGGCGGGGGCGGGGGGGGGGGGGGGGGGGCGTGCAGGAAGAAGAAAGTTGAGAAAAAGTTAGGAGTCCCGCAACGAGCGATAAAAATGTTATGCGTAACGTTATCTGGTAGACATCCATGTGGATTACAGAGCAAGCAGGGGTAGCCGCTTTTCTGGTCGGGGCACAAATGGATTGGGGTAGGACTTGGAATGCACGGGGCAGATGACCTATGTGACCTATTAAAGCTACAGAATAGTTACGGAGAGAAGGGAAGTAGCTATCAAGGACGGCAGAGAAGTGGGCAGTGTGACGAAAAATAGGTCATTCAAAACCAATTATAGACTGGGTGGTGTCAGCCGGCACAAGACAGTGACAGTCGGGGATCGCAGGGAGAGGCCTTCGCCCTGCTGCGTAATAATCGGGTGACCATGATACTGATTATTATTATGATTATGATTATGATTAAGGTGGCGTCGTGCACGTACCGTACAGGCAGCGAGCCAAAAATTGCCCCGGATCGTAGCCGACGGAAACTCTGAGCAACTTTCGCATCCTTTCGAGCCACATAAGGCGCGACCAAGCGCCTCCCCTGAACTTCTCGCAGTTCTTGGGTGCCGCATCGTAATTGACGTCGTAGACGGCGATTCCGACGGTCAGCTGCGTGTTGTTGTCCAAGGAGAGACAAAACTGCAACGCGGCGCGTTAGGAACGTTAAGAACAACTGGTATGACGCTCACCAGCCATCATTTTCACGCACTAACATGAGGTACAGGTCAGTGAGAACGTTTCGTTGTAGGAGCTATAGTTGTTTGAAACGACAGAAAGCTGAGCTGCGCGGGCGTTCGTGTTACCCACTTCTCTTGTGTCCTGTCTGCACGGCTCGCCTTTTTTTTTTTTTTTTTTTTTGCATAGTGAGCTAGTTGTAGGGTGGACGGAGAACAAGGATGCGAGGAGGCACTTAAAGGATACACGCACATAGCGCTGCGTGTGTGCATCCTTTGTGTGCCTTCTCGGGTCCTCCTTCCCTGTCCGCGCTACAACTCGCTGAAGATGAACAGCCGAAGGAGCCCACATCGCCTGTTTCTTTACGTCAAAATGACAAAACCCAGCGTATATGGTTATTATTATTTTAATTTTTTTGTCACTACGCTGAGTATGAAACTTTGAAGTTCGGACTGGAGCACGAGGAACTTAGCGCGAAGCAAATATTACCGTTCTTGACACGCCGGGGCGCGAGTTTTGGATTGTGCACGGTTCAGCTAATCGATTATTAAGGAATACTAACTATAACATACCCAGGAATTCTGGACATGCGTTTAGTTTCTTTTTTCGCCACCACGTGGCGTATCAACCTTAAAGATTTGAAATTCGCGCCGTGACGTATGCCATGACGCACAACTAAAGAAAACGCAATAAAAAGAAGCACACCCTGAGACTGTTGCTTCCCCTCGGCACTTGGAAACGAGCGCGCTTATGTATCAGCGTTATCTTGAAGACAACCTGCTACTTGCTCGACTTGCAATGAATCGACAATTTTGCTAGATATCTTGCCAGACAGCTCGTCGGCATTCCGGGTGAGATGTCTGGCCGAGATAACAGCTCCCGCAAAGCTTGCGTTGGGTTCCCTTTCTTCGTTGTTTTTCTATTTGTGCACAACTGCAGCCGCGGGATTCGGTATAGTCAGCGTTATTTTCTTGTGTTTTCTAAGAACCAGTGTCATTCAATAAGAGGAAGCTTTAGCTCAGGCCCGTCTTCGATGCCGGCTGCCCAAATACATGTGAAACGCATGAATGATTTTATGAGAAAATCGCTCAACCGATATGAATGAGAATTGTTGCATTCAAGAGAGAACGTTAGACACAGTGATCGCTGCAATAATAATTTTGATCTATGTCATGGAATTATTGACAAGAATTATCGGAAATCGGCAAATTCGAAAAAGAAGTACGAAGTTTACAAATCCGTTAGTCCGGATAAAAACTGATATCGCATCCCTCTATAAACTGTATCCCTTGCAGCATCTCAATTGGACAAATTCGATGTATGAATTTATAACTTATGTGAAGTTACAATGCCTGTTAAGATTTTGCGAATACCATATTCAGGAGTTAGTGATGTATTTCAGGGTGGCATATGATATATCATTTTTGTCTGCATTGAATGAAACATTAGGTGCAGCTTAGAGAATTTCGATATCGTTTTAGTTGCTGAGGTACAGAGTCGTATACTTTGAGTATTGTTTCTTGAGATTTCGCATTTTTTTTAGAATTTAGAAAAGTGGCAGCTAAATAAAAATTGGCTTTCTGAAATCTAATTTTAACTGTTTCTTTTAAGTTCAACATAACTCATGAATTGCGGTGCAGTGGTTGTAAGAAGAAAGGATTGATGATTTCCAGGAAGGAGCTAAAGCTTCCCGTTAAGTTAAGAGACGAAGCAAGACGAGTAGCGCATATACATTACGGCAGCCGCAGTTCGATGGGGGCGAAATGCGGAGACACACGTGTTCTTAGATTTAGGTGTACGTTAAAGATGCCTAGGTGGTCGAAATTTTCCAGATTCCCCAACTACGCCATGCCTCATAATCAGGTCGTGGTCTTGTCACGTAAAACCCCATATTTTTTTTATTTACAAAATGTACAGTAATTAAATGTAATTGACAAAGCCAAGCCTACAGCAGGCTGGTCATTAAAGCGTTCACTTCTTCAGACCTAAGCTCGTGCTCATCTTCCTCAGCTTTGTGCAGAGCTGCGCAACATATTTCCACTTGGCGTGGAAGCGCCGTCCCGCTGCTTTTTAGGCAGAAAAGGACTGGTAGCGTTTTAGGCGGCTGACCTGAACGACGTCATGGCAAGTCTGGATGGAGCGAGTAGTAGGTGTGACCGGAGACCTATCGTAGGTTACGTAGGTTACCTGACAGAGGACCCGGTAAGCGCCGGAGTAGCGGCACATCAGTTTTTCCGAGACGCCGAAATGGCGGTTGGGAGATCGAAGAGGGTCAAGATCCCCGAGAATATAGTCGGCGTCCCGGTGACTACTGTCACAAATGCTTTTACTCTTGTTCTGAGAAGCACAAAAGCGACGGTGAGGAACTTGGCGTGTTTCTTGGGCTCGAGAAATGACATCGCTTGTATACTGAGACACGGACTCTTGAGGGGTAGGCAGTATTGTATTAAAAAGCAATACTGAATCTCGGCCGCAAAACAAATAAAATGGCGAGTAACATGCAGTGACGTGGCGTGATGAATTGTACGCTAATATGACAAATTGGCAAGCAGTATCCCAGTCACGATGGTCATGAGAAACATGAAGACATATGAAGAGCATGTGTGTAATATTCGATGAAGCCGCTCCGTAAGACCATTGGTCTGCGGATGACATGCATTAGTAAAGAGCAGAAGAGTACGCATTTGGGCTGGTTGGTTCATGATTACGAGCAATAAAAACAGCGCTAAACGACAGGACGAGTGAAGGGACACAGACAACAGCGCTGACTAACAACCAAAGTGTATTTATTCTTTCAGTCAGCATATATATGTTCTGCCGCTATCTGAAACCACAGAACCCCTGCGCATGCCCAATTCTGTTGATTCTGTGGTTTCAGATAGCGACGGAGCATATATATGCTGACTGAAAGAATAAAGACGCTTTGGTTGTTAGTCAGCGCTGTTGTCTGTGTCCCTTCACTCGTCCTGTCGTTTAGCGCTGTTTTTATTGCTCGTAATGCATTAGTACATTTGTGCTTGGTAGAATAAGGATGGAGGAAGTCGCCCACAACTGGATGGATGAATAGATGGATGGATGTTATGAGCACCCCTTTGTAACGGGGCGGTGGGTTGCGCCACCAAGCTCTTGCTATTATACTGCCTAATGTCCTACCTAGGTTAAACAATAAAAAAACACTATGGATTACCACACCCAAATTTTCTGGTCCCCTATTGCGAACTCCGTTTTTTGTCGTTTCCCTACTTTTCTTCCACCAATCCTCCTATCGCCTCTTACTAATGCCTATTGCGGACATGTTTACTTTTCCACTGCTCCCGCTTAACCCAAGGGCTTCAAGCAGGCCAGCGGTGCCTAAATGGACTGCTGGGTAGACGTCTTCACATTCTAATAAACCATGCTCCATAGTTTCCCTAGCTTTACCGCAGCAAGCACATGCTTCTTCTGCCGTCTTATATCAGGCTTTATAGTAACTTGTTTTAAGGCATCCCGATCTCGCTTCGAAAAGTAGTGAGCTTCCGTTTCAGTTATCATAAATGGTTTCTTTCCTGATTTCGTTTTTTACTCTTAAGTAGTTACTCATGGCAGGTTTCCTTTCCATTGCCGCCACCCATGATATTATTTCAGCCTCTCTGACATTCAGCTTGACGTTCTTCGTTGCTGTGTTGCCCACCCTACAGGCCGCATGCTTGCTGGTAAGTTTCCTAGTTCTTTTCCTCCACTGAGAATCAATGTTTTTCCTGTACAGGTATCTCAACACTCTCCCAGCCCATTTACTTTCTTCCATATTCCTCAGCCGTTCTTCATACTCAATTTTACTGCGAGCTTCCGTCACTTCAAAACTAGTCCAGCCCATATCACCCTGCACAGCTTCATTTGAAGTCTTCCCGTGAGCGCCCAATGCGAGGCGACCCACTGACCTTTGGTTCCCATCGAGTCCTGATTGTAACCCTGATTTAGAGCAACCACCTTTCCAAAAGTAAGTCCTGGAACCATTACACCTTTCCACATACCTCGGAGGACCTCGTCCTCCGAGGTAAAGAGAAAGGAGTGACCCCTGTCGGTAAGAAGTTGACGAGGAGCGCAGGGGCGAACGATGACGTTGTGCATTACAACAGTAAGTAGGCTACGCCAGTTGGAAGTGTCCCGCCGTGGTTGCTCAGTGGCTATGGTGTTGGGCTGTTCAGCACGAGGTAGCGGGAACGACTCCCGGCCACGGCGGCCGTATTTCGATGGGGGCGAAGTGCGAAAACCCCGTGTACTTAGATTTAGGTGCACGTTAAGGATCCCCAGGTGGTCGAAATTTCCAGAGTGCTCCACTACGGCGTGCCTCATAATCAGAAAGTGGTTTTGGCACGTTAAACCCCATGATTAAATTACGTCAGTTGGAAGGGCTCTGGTGAACGCGAACGAAGTTGCATAATGTGTTGCGACGGCAATACACTTGTTGCATCAGTCAGACCTGGGGAAAGGTACCAAGAGATCTACACCAACGCGATAGAAGGGTTGGGTAGGAACGCCAAGAGGTAGGAGTAAACCAACAGTGAGCTCAGATGGTTTCTTCTGGCGCTGACATAACTCACGAGAAGCGACGTAGCGGCGGTCAGATCGGTGCATACCAGGCCAAAAGAATCGTCGCCGGACACGGTCGTACGTACTGATGCCCCGAGGTGACCAAAAGTTGGCAGATCGTGCAGCTTGGACAGAATAGCAGTGCGAACAAGCCGCGTAATAACCAGCACCATCTCATCCACTGAAGTACATGCTACGTCCATATAAAATGCCGTCCTTGAGTAGGAACATACCAAGAAAAAGGTCACATGACCTAGATGTGAACTTTTCTATGATACCACGTATGCTTGGATCTCGGCGCTGTTCGGTAGCAAGGTCAGCTAAGCAGATAGAGAAAATACAGAGCAGAAGCATAGGTCGCAGGAACATCGTTTGGGTGGCGGTACAAGCAGTCGGCATCTTGGTATAAACGTTCGGACTTGTAAGCAACTGTGTACGAGTGTTCCTGTAAGCGTAGGGCCCAGTGAACTAGGCGATCGGTAGGGTCTTTGAAGGACGAAAGCCAGCAGAGCGCATGGTGGTTTGTGGTGTATGTAAAGGGCCGACCACATAGGTAAGGGCGCGATTTCGCCACTACCTAGAGGACTGCAAGGCACTCACTTTCAGTAATGAAATAATCCCACTCATCTAGAGAAAGCAGATGGCTGGCGTAGGATATGACGCGGTCGTGGCGTCGTTGACGTTGGCAAAAAATGGCACCGATCCCATGACCACTGGCATCAGTGCTGACTTCTCTTGAAGCAGTCTAGTCGAAGTGGGCAAGAAGAAATGATGTAAGGAAAGAGATAAGCTTCGAGAAGGCAGTTACTTGTTCAGGTCCCCAAGAAAATGAAGCATCTGCCTTCAGAAGAGCAGAGGACGGGTGACCTCAGAAAAATTGTGCATGAAGCGGCGGAAGTGCGAGAACAGGCCCACGAATCTCCGGACATGTTGTTAGCACATGTTGGCACGGGAAACTTCTGTACGGCACGAGCTTTTCCCGGGTCTGAGCGCACACCAGATGAATGAACAATATGACCGAGGATAGTAATTTCGCGCCATCCGAAGTGACATTTAGACGAATTAAGTTGAAGGCCAGCATTGGGAAAAGCAGAAAGAACGAGCGAGAGGCACTCCGGGTGCGTGGCAAATGTAGGAACAAAAACGACGGCGTCATCTAAGTAACAAATACAGATGAACCACTTGAGGTTATGAAGGAGTGTGTCCATCATGCATTCAAAGGTAGATGGAGCATTACATAAGCCGAATGATATAAATTTGAACTTGTGTAGGCCATCGGGTGTTATAAAGGCGGTTTTCTCTAGGTCCATGTTGTCGATACAGTCTGCCAGTAAGCGGAACCAAGGTCGATGGACGAAAAGTACTTCGCACCATGGAGGCAGTCGAGGGCGTGATCAACGCGTGATAGGGGATAAACGTCTTTATTGGTGATCTTTATTGGTGATAAACGTCTTTATTGGTGAACAAGGAGGTATTCCGCGAGAGGAGACAAAACACAGTCGCCATAAGGCTCAGGTGTAGATGTATAAAGCAGGACTCTGGTCATGGCTTCTGGGACGACCCGATAGTGCTCAGCGAAGCAGAGCCTGCTGGGAACTTCCTCAGGAGCGTCATGACAAGTAGGTAGGCGGAGCTAAACTATTCTAAGCTAAGTAAAAAATGGCTACTTCCTACACTAACTACAATCTTGTAGTCAGTATAGATAAAAACATAGCCCTATTGAATTCATGAAGCGCGAAATTTAAACCGTAAGGTGATTTATTAGAGCTGGCGTTGGAACTGTAATTGCAGTGCAACTGTGATTCACTCTGCCCGCAGTAGCGTCTTGAGAGGCAGCAGGGAGGGAGAGGGAGTGTATATGCGTGTGCACGTCTTGAGTGTGTATGCGCGTGTACTTGAGTTTGTGTGTTCGCCCGCGCTTGTGTCTCCGTATTTGAATCTGCGTGCGAACGTGCGCGTTTATGCGTCTGCGGGCATACGCGCATTTGTGTATGCGTGCATTGCAGTGTACGTGCGTGCGTGCGCAGTTTTCTGTGTGTGTGCATGCGTGGGCGCGTGGAAATATGCGTGGAGGTGAAGATGCCAGTTATCTTTACGTCTGTGTGCTTGAGAAAGAGAGTGTGGTGAAAATATGTTTGTGTGTATAGGTGCGTGTGAGAAGCTAGCATTTTCTTACTTGTACCTATTCTCGCATGCAAATGAAATATCGACGTTAAAACTATGGGCTTTTTATGTGTCAAGCTCACAATCTGATTGTGATGCTCATCGTAATGGGAGACTCCGGAATAATTTCGACTCTTTAACTTGCACCTAAATCTAAGTACACGGGTGTTTTCGCATTCCGTCCCTATCGAAATGCTGCCGCCGTGGCAGGGATTTGATCCCGCGACCTCGTGCTTAGCAGCTCAACACCACAGACACTAAGCAAGCACGGCGCTGATATAGAGTTCACTTGAATCTTATTTATATCCACAGAGACAAGATCGAATGGCACTGCCTTTATACTATTATCACTTTCTGAAAGCGAAACCGACAAAAAAATATTAGAAGCCGTTCCACTCTGTGAAGATGGATGACCAGCTAAGGTGTAGCACATCAGACAGGATTAGATAAGGGGTCATGTATTTATTTTCACCATTTGGTAATGGTAGTGACGATAGCCTTGTGGTTACTGTGATATATACGGGTTGGGCCCGGTTACAACCTTAGACCGAATCTTGGCCAAAGTAGAATCTATGCACGACCGTCGTTACTTAATTGAGTTACTTTGATTGGTCTAGCACTTCAAACCAAATTCTTCTTGCACAAGCTCAGTGAATCATTTCTTTTCTGGTTTTGAAATGCCCACATTGAAGTCTCCAATGGTGATCACAAGGGTAGTGTCAGCGCGGCTAACTAAGGCAAAGTGCGTGGTCATGAACTTCTTAATACCACAGTTGGGTGTGCCTGAATATATATAGACAGTGGATATCATAAGACAGTGGATATCACACAAGCCCACAGTCGGTGCCCCTCTCCTCTTACGAGTTAAGGTTGTATGGTAGTATACATACATTTCCTCCTCTGCATATATGGGGATGCCTTCTGCGCGCGAGGTCATGTGCGATTCCAGCATATCCATCGACGGGAAACAATGCATTATTATTATTATTATTATTATTATTATTATTATTATTATTATTATTATTATTATTATTATTATTATTATTATTGGCGGATCACTCGAAGCCTGCTTCACCTCCGCCGCATGACAGTCCGATACTCCGCAACCTCCAGGATCCGCCGGCATTTTTGCTCCCTGACACGACAAATGCATTTCGGGCCAGACGTACACAGCTTCGATGTGAAAGCATCTGTGCAGTCAGTATTGCCGCCCTGTATTATGCCTCCACGGCACTATCACCATCGGCACGGTCCCGCGAAGAGCTGCTATAGCGGTTCGCGTTCGTTATCTCCCTTGCCTCTTGGCGGCGATGACGCGCTAAGTCTGCACCATCATTGCGTCGTGCATCCCTCCTTCGACCAAGCAAGTTTTCGGCGGCACACGTTCACTGTCGTATTGACAGTAAAACTTTAAACTTCTTGATTTCGAAAAAGACGAATGTACATCGAAAGCGGACTGGCCGCAAGGAATGTATGTACAGTACTCACGGAGCGATGCCATTGATCACATTATCACAAAAGACTCGGCTCGTTCAGGTCGCCCTTATAAACGTTCTTTTTTAGCATCAGTTATGCTTTCAAAGAGGTTACTTGAAAAACATTTGTGCAATACAGAAGTATGTTTAATAATCATTCGCTCAGCTAGATAATCTCGAGGACTAGCTCCAAGCTACTCATGTCCGTTAGCTGCCTAAGATAAATTATTGACAATTTTATTATCGTACCTTCGTTTATTACGCAAACAACTAATCAACTTACTCCGTATCTAGACTCTAGCAATTCAACACCCGAATGATAACAATAATGTCAGCAAGATTTATATTGCTTTATTAAGGTTTGGCGCCGTTAAAAAATAACTGTCTGGATATTCACGGTGCAGTAGGCTTGTTGAAAAGCAGGTGCGATTGCTTAGACAGGTTTTCTTGGCGCAATTCAAGTTCATCAACTTAGCACATGTGCCCAACAGTGCACTTCTGCTTTTATGACGGACTCTCCTACGCTATACAAGAAACAAGTTCTTTGCGGAATATATTTTAACTGTCTATTGTTAACATATAAAGAAAAGAAATACCTGATTTTTTTTAGAATTAATGTTGATATACGTATGCAGTCAAGGGAAACATGAGTTCCGACCTAGTGCCCGTGGTGGAAGCAGCCCCAAACCGCACGGTTACATTGGCACACGGTTTATTAAGGCGAAGGGCTCAAGTGGCTCGTAGCAATGGCTCATACCCCCCCCCCCCCCCCCCCCCCCCCCCAATAAGCGGTGTCTAGTCCAGTAATACAAAGTAGAAGAGTGATACAAGAAAAGTAGAGGAATGGTACAAAAAATACCAGCAGCAATGGCTCCTTCCCGAAAAAAGAACGACATAATCAGGAATGGCTCATACCCTCGTAATCAAGCAAGGATGCAATGGCTGAATATGAATGAAGAAACCAAAGGAAAGAAAGAAGGAACAAAAGAATGAAAGAGAGAACAAAGAAAGAAAGAAACGAAGAAAGAAAGAAAGAGAGAAAGTAAAAAAAAATCATGAGCCATTCCACTCCGTGAAGGTGGTTGACCAGCGATTATGTTTATCACATGACTCGGAGGTGACACATAACTTTGAACAAAAGGTACAAACTCATTTATTGTCTTGAGGGTCGTCAATATTTCATTCGCAACTGCAATCACATTCTTTGAGAATGTCAAATCGGTGCACGTACGCCGCTGGGTGGTCGCTTGGGCCGGATCAGTGTGGCATCGCAAGGGATATGTCTGCAACACGGAACGCGTAAACAGCTCCATTTTCCATACCCACACATACACATTGAAATCACCGACAACGACAACAGAGGTAGTGTCATCGCAGCTAATTCACTCAAATTGAGTAGTCATGAAACTTACGGGACTATGAGTCATTGCATTTTTTGCCTGCTTACTGGGGTATGAGCCATTGATGATGACATTTTTCGACATGCTGTTTTGTATGTTGTATGCGTGATTAGAAAGAATTTAAGCACTGTTCGCTTGACTTTGCTGAGGGCTTATAGCCTCTGTCTTACGGGGCTATGAGGCATTGCATTTTTTGTTTGATCGGGAGTTTTCGTGTTGCTATACAATTTTCTCATTGACACTTTTCACCGAATTATAATATTGGAGAAGTTGATTGATTGATTAATTAGGGCTAGTTATCTAATTAAGCCGAATAAAAAAATTCATCTGAGTATCTCCAAGCGATGGCAAACAACATCACCTTGAGTCTGTTCAGCTACGTTGTATTTGCATATTTTTAATGTTTGGCTCAAATTACGTGGGACAATAGGTATATACATTGTTTGACTATGCGTATGACTTGCTGTTGAATTGACACCATGTAATTATTCGTCCTTTCATTAAAGATCATAAATCCTGATTTCTCTGTGCTAAACTTAAGGTCTAGGTTTGTCGCTGCGTTGCCACAAATATTCGCAAGTGTCTGAATCACATGCGTTGTCCGCTAGTGGCAGAATGTCGTCATCATACATCAGTCCGGTGACCTTCTGTTGAGCGATTTGTCTATTACTCATGCAAGATAAATCAGACCCTAATTAACTGTTTTCCAGTAGCTCCCCCCCCCCCCCCCCCTACAACAGTGCCACTTTGAAGTGATTGCGCATCGCGACAAGCTTGGAGAGGCCGGTTTTCACGCCTCCAATTTCTAGCCCCCCTAAAGCTGTGACTTGGGCGTTGCGCCGCTAAGCCAGAGGGTGTGGGTTTGAATGCCAGCCGAGGCGGGCGCATTTATTTCCACGGCGACTAAATGCAAGAAGTGTAGCGTACCGTGCATTGTGTGGAAATTGAAAGAACGCCCAGGTAGTCAAAATTAATCGGGAGTCTGCCACTACGACGTGCCTGATAATTATATCGTCGTTTTTGCTCGCAAAACCGAATGATTTATTATAATTCACCTTAAGAGGAAGCTTTAGCTCGGGCCCAACTCTCACGCGGCCTATTCAAATACATGTAAAGCGCAAAAACGTTTTTATGAGATAACCCCTGGACCGATTTTGATGAAATTTGTTGCATTTGAAAGAGAAAGTTAAATTCTAGTGACTGTTGGAAGCGGAATTTCGATTTAGGGCTTGAATTTTCTTAAAACGATTTTCAAATATTTGACCGTTTGAAAAAAATAGAAGCACGAAGTTTACAAATTCATAGCTCTGCATCAAAAACTGATATCGCGGTTCTGTAAACGGCATCCATTCGATCATTCAAAGCGGACCAAATAAATGTGTCATTTTGCATCTTACGTGAATTTGTTACGTTGGTTACAACGGTTTTGCAAAAGTTGTATTTCCCTATGATTAAATTTTTTTTATTTTCATGTGTCACATATCAATTTTGTCCGCTTTAGATGTACTATTAGATGCAATTCACAGAATTGTATTATCATTTTTAGTTGTTTAGTTACGGAGTTGTAAACTTGATAGTTTCGTTTTTGAAAATTTTCGATTTTTGCCAATTTTTAATAAAAAATTGACGACCTAACTAAAAAATTCGAAACCAACAGTCACTAGATTTTAAGTTTGTCTTTTAAATGCAACAAACATCGTCAAATTTGGTGCAGTGGTTGCCGAGAAAAACGAATTCTCCTTTTACATGTATTTAGATAGGGGCACTCGAGCTAAAGCTTCCTCTTAAACAATCAATCTATTCGAAGCAGAGCACTCATCCTAAAATTACGATATTTTCAGTCCCAACCCAGATCTAATCGGGTCCACACTGCCCCATCTGTTACGTATTACGGAAAAACATTATCCAATGCTTTCCCCCAGACAGTTGTTATTAAGGTAAATAGTATTATTTGCCTTTATTCCGCCATTTCAAGTCCGTCCGTCCGTCCGTCCGTCCGTCCGTCCGTCCGTCCGTCCGTCCGTCCGTCTGTCTGTCTGTCTGTCTCTGTCTGTCTGTCTGTCTGTCTGTCTGTCTGTCTGTCTGTCTGTCTGTCTGTCTGTCTGTCTGTGTCTGTCTGTCTGTCTGTGTCTGTCTGTCTGTCTGTCTGTCTGTCTGTCTGTCTGTCTGTCTGTCTGTGTCTGTCTGTCTGTGTCTGTCTGTCTGTGTCTGTCTGTCTGTCTGTAATATTACGCCGACCCAGTGGTGGAAGTAGTCTACCTGCTTGGGCCCTTAGGTATGTGCTCCTTTCATTCCTGATGACGCCAGAAAACCAAGCCTGATGCCGCGAACGCTCAGAAATCTACTAGAGAAAATAATGCTACCGCACACCTTTTGTGATGTACCGTGGCGCTGAGGCGTTTCTTGAACAATGTAGGAGAATACATTGTAAAGATAGAGGTGCATGCTTGGATGCATGTGTTCTAAGTTCATCAACTTGAATTGCGCCAAGAAAACCTGTCCGAGCATTCGCACCTGCTTTATTAGATGCCTACTGCACTATCAATATACAGGTGGTCTTTTTTAACGGCACCGAATTTTAAGAAATAGAGCAATGTAAATATTCCTGACATTATTATCATTCGAGTGTTCAGACGGTAACCTCCGGATACGGAGCAAGTTGAGCAGTTGTGTGCGTAATTCACGAATGTATGTCGATTATCTTTTAATTAATTGATCTTGGGTGGCTAAAGCGAATGAGTAGTTCGGAGCCTGTCTTCGACATTGTATAGTTGAGCGAATATATGATTATTAAACATGATCCTGTAAGAGTAAGAACAAATATATTGCAATTAAGCGCTCTCTGAAAGCCTAACTGACGCGGAAAAAGGTCGAGTGTAACGTCGACCGGACCGCTTCCAGCCTTTTGAGATATTGTCATGAATGACACGGCTCCGTGAGCATGTTGCTTGCGGCCAGACGACTGTCGATTTTTATTCACATTGTTTTTTCCGAAGGCAAGCCGTTTAAAGTTGAAATGTCAATATAGCAACAAACGTGCGCTGCCGAAAGCTCGCTTGGTCACCGAAACGATACACGATTGAATGATAGTGCAGATTTTGCGCGTCATTGCCTTCAAGACATTGCGCTGCCACCGACGGAAGCAAGATAACGAAGTTGAACTGCTTGGCACCCTCTTACGGGCCGTGGCAGCCAAGGGCGGCATTACTGACATCGCAGGCGCTTTCTTTTTGTCGATTTCGCTTTCAGAAAGAGATAGTGCTACAAATGCAGTGTCATTCGTACTTGTCTCGTGGATTTAAACACGGCCTTTAATAGTCTCCACATCGCGTTTGTTTCCAAGAGTAGGTGTAAGCAGAAAAATGTTCTCTCACACCCGCAAACACGCAAATACCCTCGCACGCACACACACGCACTCTCTCTCCCTCGCACGAGCACACATTCTTCCTCACACGCATTCACACGCCCTCTTCATCGCGCGCATCGTACGCACAGATCTCCATGCGCACACAAACACGCACAGTTATGTCCGCAGGCGTGCATGCTGAAACACGAACAAGCACGGTCGCACACGTGCACATTCACACGCCGCCATGCATGCGCCGAAATCACGCAAGCGTACACACACATGCACTAACACGCAGATGCAGGCATGCACACACGCCGCGAACGCTCACACACACATATACGCACTCGCGTGCAAGCATATGCACATACGGAGGCACTAGCACGCGCACACACTCCCCTTGCACGCACCCACACGCACACTATCTCTCTTCCTCGCGCATACAGACGCTCTCTCTCCCTCGCGCGCACACACATGCTGGAAACAGCGATAGGTGAGCGCGACAGCGATTATACGCCGGCTGTGCGAGATAGATAACACAGAACTTAGTTTAAAGGAAAAAAAACTTTAAAAGAACTTATATTCTGGTCATGCAGTACAGTTTAACAAAGGAAAACATCGCAGCGTAGTACGCAACGTCCGCTTTGTCTGGTCTCTAAACAGCGTCTCTCTCTATCTCTATCTCTCTCTTTCTCTCTCTCTCTCTCTCTCTCTCTCACACACACACACACACACACACACACACAATACGCACGCACAGATATCCATGCGCACACAAACACGCACACATTTGTTCGCAATCCTGCATGCTGAAACTCGAAAAGCACACGTTGGCACGCGTACACGTACACACACGCCCACGCATGCACCGCAAGGGCGCGCACAAGCGCGCACACACGCAGGCACGCACATACGCCGCGAACGCTCACACACGTCGCGAACGCTGACACACGCATACACGCACTCGCGCGCATGCAAACGCAAATACGGAGGCACACGCCCGCACACTCATACACAGAGCGAACATGCGCATAGAACCATGCCCAGGCACGCTCAAGACATGCACATGCATAACCATTCTGTACCATCTCGGCTGCTTCTCAAAAGCCTGCACGTGCGAACAGGCTGCATAACACTCCCTCTACCAATGCCTTCTCAATGCCAACTGTAATAAATCGCCTTATGGTTTAAATTTGGCGCTCTTTCAAGCCAATTTGCCCTCTGGCGGGAGGGTGCAAAACGATTTTCTCCTGAAGTTGGACTTCACCGCCCCTGTTGACTTTCTTTAACTGCTTTAACGTACCACCAATGTTCCGACTAAGTGCCAAAATGCATATGTTGCTAGAAGGGACTACCCTCTTGTTGTCGTCATTTGAAACTTTTTGACCCTCGCCCTATATTCTGAAATATAAATTAGAAAAAAAAATTTCCCATTGAGTTACACTTGTGCGTTGCTGTGAAGTTCCGAAGGAGAATGTCCAGAATTCCTGGACATGTAACTATAGTGAAGCTGCTAGTCCCACTACACACGTGCTCCAATATGTTACATTCCTTTTTCGCGGTGTCTTACGGGAAGTAGATCATTCGCCGAAATTAAATTTAAAAGAAAAGGGAGGAATTTTAAGAGAGATATGGAGGCTAATTTTGAGGTGTGAACTAATGAAAGGCTCGATAAAGATTGCTAGAACCTCGTTTTCTTGCTCTGATGAGGAGGACACCAAAGTCTCTCCGTTGCAGTGGGAGAACTAGAGGTGCCAGGAATATTACGTTCGGATGGGTACTTCGTTTCCCAAAGTTACAGGGCGCAAATTAAGTGTGCTTTCGACGGGAAAAATTGTCATCCATCAGAATGTAGCACGAAACTACGAAGGAAACCCATAGGGGTTTCTCAGAAACGGCGCTTCTTAGTTGAGGAAAAATTCGTCCTAGTCCGGGATTCGAAGCCGGGACCAGCGCTTCAACTGACCGGTCGGGGTAGCAAATTGCAGCGCGAGGGCAAATTAATCTACAACTCAAAGCACAGGGACGCTGAATATGGCAGATATGTTCTGCCGAATCCCGCAAAGTTGGGTGTCATGCAACTGCGCTGGCGTTTCTAGAAGTTCTCACTAATCTGCTGTCTTTTATTTTTCTCTTTTTGTCTAGTGTCCGTTTTAAGCTATGTTGCAACTCGAAAAAGGAGTAGGCTTGCGGTAGGCACGCGAGGATCCTGTAGATACACCAGAAACATGTTGGGCGGGTTACCTTTTTTTCGAGCGATTCTTCCGTCTCGAACGTCATCGTAAAGCCATGCTTCTTGTCGAATGTAAATCCGGTGACGTGATTTGCCGTGTACTGGAAGTTTTCGGTATATCCAAAGCTGCTGTTGCCGCAAACCTGAAAATGGCCGTAATAGAGAGACAACTAAGGAAGGGCGAGCTTATTGAACGTTTTCTTCGACGCCCACTATAGTATAGCATAGCAGTGCAGCATTATGATAAGCACAACCTGTGCTTATCACGAGTTGCAAGCTCTGAAAATCTGAAATTTGACTGTTGTTCTGTTAAGGCGCCCCGGAGATCAACACGTAAGGTCGTCAAATGACGTGGCGAGACTCGGGTAGCGAGACAGAGGGATGGCCACTTGCACCCACCACCATTAATTTCGGCGGGCCCACTACGAATCGGAAACGAGCACGATTGCAACACTATAGGACCCACACTAGTTGTGTCACAAGTTAATCATACAAGGTTTGCAAACTGTGAACAAATGTCGCTGGTGTAATTCATTACGTCGTTTCTGTATCCTAGCGCCAATACGCCCTGAGCAGCAAGACTTTTCACGTACCCTACTGTGGCTGAGTCCAAGTACAGCCTCCCAAATAATTTTTTGGGAAGCAGTGTTATTTTACACGTGGATGTCAGTAAAAGTAATGGGGGATAAGGGGATCCCTATCGTGCGTTGCACAGAGTGCAATTGTCACCACCCGTTCGGAGAAACGCGGTTTGAGTCGAAAGGCCGAGGCAGATGGGGCTGATTGTGTGTGTACCGGGATCAGGCCGCACTCCAGGCCCGTTTGTGCAATTTTCTCAACATACGGTTTTTTTTTTGTATTTTCCGGTGGAGAATTGCGCGGCACCGGGATTTGAACCGCGTTCCTCTTGCACGGGAGGCGGATACTCTACCGTCCCCGCAGGAGGTAAATTAAAAAAATAAATTATGGGGTTTTACGTGACAAAACCACTTTCTGATTACGAGGCACGCCGTAGTGGAGGACTCCGGAAATTTCGACCACCTGGGGTTCTTTAACGTGCACCTAATTCTAAGTACACGGGTGTTTTCGCATTTCGCCCCCATCGAAATGCTGCCGCCGTGGCCGGGATCCGATCCCGCGGCCTCGTGCTCAGCAGTCTAACACCTAGCCACTGAGCAACCACGGCGGGTCCCTCAGGCGTTGTACGCCTCATTTAACCTACAGTGGTGCCCTATTTGATCAGTCAAGGTGGACCAATCTGAGCTCGGTTATACCGCATGGATGGCACTCGGCTAAGAACCTGGTATTTATGACCTGCACATGTGTGGCCACACATAATTGAGGATATATATAATTTTTTTTAGGAAGGTTCCCGTACAGTGATAAAATAAAGGAAAAGACATTAAAAAGAAAGAAAAAAGAAAAAAAAAAGGGGAGGGGAAAGGAACATAACAGGTGATTTGAACTCGTGACCCTTGGATGTTGCCCGGAAAGATAGCTCAGTCGGTTGGTTCGTCAGGCCCGAGGTTACATTCAAGCGCCATAGCTCCTGCTCCGAGCCTCATACTTACGTGGTAAGGGACTGATGTTGGAAGGCATACTTTCTTGGAAAAATGGCCGCCCGAGGAGAAGAGTGAACTCGAGCGGCTTTAGAGACTAGGAAAACTGCCCTAAAATATTTAGACTTGAGGGAAAGTTCGTTACCAACTGTAACACGGCAATCATATATATATATATATATATACATATATATATCGTAAAGAATGGGCGCCAAGCCGTTCTACGATTCAATGCCAGTGAAGCGCTCGGGTTGGTACAACGCACGGCGGATGCTGTGAATGCCTCCTCCAAGCATAAAAATTTTGAAGCATTTCAGGCACGTTTTCTAATGATTATGCTTCTTTAAGATAGCGTACAGCGAGGTCCTTGAGTCATTTGCTTCTGCACTTGTTCAGCTAGCTGGTCCGTTCTGTTGGCATTACAGGAACCTCTGCAGAAGGAACCAGTAAGATGTGCGGAAATTATCGTAAAAGAAAATGAGCCCACAGACTGGGTAACTCCTCTGGTTTTGGTAAAAAAAAAAAAAGAAAAAAAGAAGACGGTGCTCTCAAGGTTTGCATGGACCCCAGAAGAATACACAATTAGCTAAAAAGGCAGCGCTTCCCCCTACGCATGCGTGAAGACTTGGAAGCATGGTTAGCAGGCGCTACCTAATTTGGCTGTCTGGATGCAAACTCCGGATTCCATCAGGTGCTCCTGGATCAGCAAACCGCCATGATATGTACCTTTTCATCGTCTTACGGCATATATCTATTCATAAGGCTACGTTCTGGCATTTAATGAGCACCTGAAGAACTGAAACTTCGTAGGACATCTAATGGTCTACCAGGCGTGAAATCCTTGTTTAGATCTCAACGAAGCAAGAGCATGGTGAGCGCCTGGTAGCTGTGCCTAAAGCTACCAAAAAAGCTCCTTTAAGGAAGGCGCCATCAGGTTATCCTCCCTGACTTCAGTGCAGTGACGGCGCCTGAGGCCAAGAAGCACAGTCAAAAAAACAAGCTGGAAGGCCTTCGCTACCCCTACTAAGGGGTACCGTGGTAAGATTCGGAGACACTGCAAGGTCCAGAAAAGTTGCCCACCCCGAGATCCTACTTCGTAAGAGCGCAAGACCAGAAGCTGCTCAGTCGCAGCCGTCTTCACTTGCTGCAAATGGGCGAACGGTATTTGGAGGCAAGCGATGACGTCTGCGAGATCAGCCCAGCGGGTAACGACGTTGGCTACCGTTCAGCACTAACAACAACGCTGACCTCAAAGTGGCGCGCCAACTACCGACATCGGTCGACCCTTCGCCGCCTTATACTATTGTGCGCCAGTCAACGCCAGCGTCGACGCCAGCTTTGAGAAGTCGGACTAGAACGGAACCGTGAAGCCACAACCATGTCTTAATTACGACGAATATTTTGATCACGTGTCTCACACAATCCTTGTTTGTGAAGTTGCATCAACTTACGACTTTGTTAGGAAGGCGTACGTTTACCTGTTTACCGGAAACGGATGTATCCGGCACGGCAACTGCCGCATGACTGCGCATCTGACATGCGAAGTCACTCTTGGCGCGCTACATCATATGCTTGAACAAAGCGAGCGTTTTTATTTATTTATTTATTTATTATGCCCTCAAGGTACGTTTGTACATTGCAGAGGGGAGGGGCAAAGTAAATACAGAGGCAAATCACAATATAAGGAAGGAAGGCAAAGAACATGGCAAAAAACATCGTATACAAAATAAGAATGGTAAATAGAAACTTATAAGCGTGGCAAAAATACATGGCGTAACAAAAACGAAGAAAGGAAAGAACATACGATATAAAAATACAAGCTATAATGTAAAATAATGGCATAAAAAGCAGTTATTATACAGAACAAGCAAAACGCAACATTAATTTATAACATGAAGCTTTGAAGTTTGCTTTTAAAGTTATTGGTGTCAATTATGCTTGTAAGTGATGCGGGTGAGTTATTCCAATCTTTGCTCGTTTGGGGAAGAAATGAATATGAAAAGCCGACGGTGTTGCAGTGCGGAATGTTTACCTTTTGGCGGTGGTTTATGCGAGATGAAATGTATGGTGGTGGTTGAACAAAGGTAGAACGTAAATATGTGTTGTGGTAGTAGATTTTATGGAAAAGACATATGCGAGATAGTTTTCTACGGGTTGATAACAGCGGGAGGTGAAGGAGAGCTTTCATGTTAGTGACACTCGCAGTTCTTTGGTAGTTGGTGAGAATGAAACGGGCTGATCGATTCTGTATTGCCTCTAGAGACTGTATGAGGGTGTCATGCCCAGGGTCCCATACTGATGATGCGTACTCTAGTTGTGGACGAATGTAAGTTGTGTAGAATAAGAGTTTTAGCGATGATGGTGCTTGAGAAAATTTCCGACGAAATTATCCCAGTGTACTAGTGGCCTTAGACGTTATGCGATCAATCTTCCTATGTCGGCCGCCATGCTGTGGCGTCGTCTTTGCTAGTTGCGCAAGTAGCTAAAGGGGGCCAGCGAACTCGGGAACGTTTCCTGGGACGTGCAAATCGCAACGTGCACGGTGCCACAGGTTGAAAGGTGGGAGTGTGAAATGCAAGGAGCAGTGCTCGTAGTAAGGGGGACTTGGACGCCGACTAAAGTTGGGAATTTTGCATACACTGGACATCAACCCGGAAGGGAACCTAGTGGGCCACGATACCACATTTTTTCATGACGCGTGTAATTTTTAGCTAGAATGTATCTATACGTCGGTTGGAGGTCGATTCGAAGTATGGGCAGCGGCACCTTTAAGGGGTTGCCATGCACTCGGGAACGTAGATTGAAGGTAACGGCACGCCCGCAAGGAGCGCAATTAAAGCACAAGAAGTCAGACCTTCCACATAGAATAGGTACAGAGACCCCGTAACTCTCTTTTTCTTCCTTTTGCGTTACTTATTGCCTATATCTTTGTATGTCATAGAGCTATTAACTCTGTATTCTAACTTCATTAGTAAGCTTATTCTTGTTCTTTTATGTTCTGTTCAAACTGATATTTGCTATTCCTTACATATAATAAATATTGTTGTCTTAATTTTTGTGCTAGAGAAACGCAATCATTTTCCATGTTTACTGCCAATGCATACGTACTACAAATTTGTAACCTGTTTAGTTAGACTACGCAATTCTCGCTGTATACCATTTCTAGGGCGCATGGACCCAGTGAAGCCTGTTGAAGGCTTTTTGTCTGCACTCCTAAACATCCTATGATGTTTGAATAAAGTTTGTTTTTTTTTGTTTGTTTGTAAAATTTGTTACGTTTGTTAAGTGCAGGGCTGTCGAAAGCAGTGTAAATGGCTGGAAATTCAAACGCACCTGAATCACAAAGCTATTATCGCGTATGCCTTGACTGAAAGCATATACGAGATTTTGAGCAGCCGCCTCAAGAGGAGTTTTGTATGGGAAAGGTGGAACAAAATGACCGTGTCATGCAAAGACACAAGCGTAGGCATGCTCGTTAGGTGAAGTGTGAAGAGGCGAAGGGTAAAAGAGACATGCAAGGAACGTTTATAGGTTAGTGGCACGCGGGAAGGAAAAAAAAAATTGGCAGGCGACTTTAATCTTTGATTTAGGCGTCTGTTAGTGGCATTCGCACCTGGACGTTGGTGTTCTTTAGGTTAACTTTAGGCGAACGCAACGCAGGAACCGAACTCGGAGCAAAGTGTTTTCCAATAATTAGCCGGTTAAATATCATGCCACTTTATTGTATGTGTGACATCATTAGTGACGTCATTAATTGCGCTTTCTACTTCGGGGTTTCCCGGGATTTCGCCAAGGTCGGGCTCCCGTGGCTTTGGTGTGTGATAACCAGCGATTACTAATTAATTCTAATTAATACAGACACTTCAGTAACTCAACTTGTAGCTAAACTTATGCTCCGATATAGTACCTATAATGAAACCCATTAATTTGTACTCTACTGTTCTTTCTTTCCTTTTTTTCCGAGTAATCTTGAATTTCGTGCCCGGTCGTCTCAGTTATTTCCAATTAATCGTAGTTATTCGAGACACTTCAGTAACTCAACCTTTAACTGAACTTATGCTCTGAATATATAAAATGAAACCCATGAATTTTATACTGCACTATATTTTATAATTTATTTTGAATTTCGTACCCGGCCGTCTCAGTAATTTCTAATTACCTTAAGTATTCCAGACGCTTTAGTAATTCAACTTGTAACTAAACTTATGATCTGATATAATCTCTTTAATGAAACCTTTGAATATTTCCCTGTACTAGGTTTTTCTCAATTTTTTCCGATTTATTTTGCATTTCATCCTTGGTCGTCTGGGGAGATGAACCCGGAGTTCTGCACAAGAAACATACAAGACTGCCACTCGATGCTCATACCAATAAAAAGACGTGGCTTGCAGTAGCTTACCTCCAGACGGGTAGCAATAAGAGAGATTAAAATAAAGACTTGGTTGACTGCACGCAAGGAAGAATCATCGAGTTCCAAAAAAGCTGGCCGGGTGACACTAGTAGGATACATCAATGCACGCATAGAGGATCGAAACATGCGTATTGATTACAACGGTTGTATAGTGCTGAGGCCTGCGAGGACCAATGCTTGTAGCGGTTATCAGGGAGAATACGTCTCATAGACAGGTAACGTGACAACACGGTAATAGGCAGTCATTTATTGACTATTACATAGTCTTAGAAATGGTCTGCGGACTAGGGCAAATGACCAAAAGATGAACAGGGAAAAGAAAGCTTGGGCAGCGATGACAAAGGCACAACCTAAAGCTCTGGCAGAAACACTGACGTAAGGCAGAAAGCAGTGGCAGTAGGAAACGGGTAAAGAAGTTGTTTGGTGTGGAAAGAGGAAAACACGGGAGTGGTGCAACAAGGAAAACAAGCAAACTATAGAAGGGATTGCAGAGAAGCCAAAAAAGTTGGTGCTATACTGACAAGAGGTACTTCTTTGAAGGCAGAATCACCGGGAAAAAGGGAGAAAAAGTGACGATCGAAGTAGTGCAAAAATAACTTACAGAAACGCGCATATTTCACTTAAAATACTATATGGGAAACTTGGGCGAGTTGGTGCTCATTCATGTTTCCGAAAGTAACAGCGCTAAACGGACACGGACTGAGGCAAAGAAGACCAGGACGCTGGCGCTAACTCACAACTCAAGTTCATTGCGCAAAATGTCACACCGTAAGTCGTCAGTCAGCGCTTTGTTCTTCTTGTTCTTCATTCGTGTTCGTGTTTGTATCTTGTTATTCTTTGCCTATGTCCTTGCCTGTTTAGCTCTGTTACTTTTCGAAACATCAACTTGTCTCTCAAATGTTCGAAAAGAAGAACGATACTGTGCTTACTACTGCGCTGTTGCTCAAATTTTGCCAGAAAGAACGTGTTTTGGAGCCCACATACTTCACTGGAGCACTTGGCAAAGTTAATTGCCTTGCTTTTAAGAAAGCAAGTCCATAATCGAAGGCGCAAGCCTTTCGGTGTGTACGCGGGGTAACTGACACTCTTCTGTGTTCTTGAAGGGCGTGGTCAATCGGGGCTAGCCTTTGGGTTTAGAGCAGCGCGTATTTGGCATAACGAGCGTCGGCTTGGCACCCGAGGTGCGATTACTGCTCACGGACGAAAGAACGATCGATTCCAACCCCGTTGGAACCTGTTGTATATTTCCTAGCTTTTGCCGTATCTGTTTTAATCTGAGCCAATATCCAGAAATCGGCAAGCGCACGAACAAAAACAGATGTTTTTCTTGAAAGTAAGTCTCGGAGTAATATTACAGGTAAAACGTTTGCAATGAAGTCGTGACGGCCGGCGACGTCGCAATATTGCCCTGTTCAACCGGCACCTATCATTCGTTTTTGTGTCTCCTACAGCAGGAGTGACCGCTGTGTTGCTTTAGCAGAAAAATCACTTACTAAAACAGCCTGACTTCTGATCCTTGCTTAGTGTTAATCCAAGTTATGCAGCAGGCCCACGCGTTGTGTAATTCACGCAAGTCTCACCTGGTTTACGGTAATTGCGCATGCGCAACCTCGAAGCCTTGCTCTCGTGACGCGAGTTCACTATCCGTCAACTTGCACGTTCTGGCGTTTCCTTGTCGCGTTTTCATTGCGACACCAATGATACGGTCACTGCAGGCGAATTTTCGCCGTCGCTGCGCTATCCCACAAAAAGTCAAAATGCGAGGAGAATGGTGCCGCTTAAGGCCGATCCACACGACGGACCAGATTGCTCTTTTGGACCGCGGTCCGCGCATCACGTGATAGGACGTCACCAGTTCGTGCGTACCGCCGTTGGCCCGCGCAAGACCGCGGCCCTCGCGGTCCAACAAATCGCCGAGGCTTTTCCCGCTTCAGTTTTGGCGGCGGACCGCATGCAAACCCCAGCGATTTTGGTGTAGCTAACGAATGTTGTCCGGCAACAGAGTGTCTTTAGCCAAATCCAATCTAGTTTTCGGCTCAGCAAAAGCCAGTCAAGCCAGTCGTTTCATGTCCGCCGTTCCGCCTACACGTGCGTGCAGCAGATATATTTTTTAAACACCGTGTCCTTTTGGAGTGACAAGGAGGTTCTTTATTTTGTATCCCTCGTTGAGCAGTTCCCGGCTGTGTGAGACTCGAGCCGTAATGATAACAATGATAACACTCTGGCCGAGAGCGTAGCTGGTTGGTCTGCTTTGCCGTCTGCTATATGGTGGTCCGCCGTGTGGATGTGCTCTGCGCCGGACCGGACCGCGGCAGGCCGTGACGTCGCATCATGTGACAGATCGGCCCGCGGACTTGGTCCGTCGTGTGGATCGGCCTTTAACGGCAAGCGACAAGCAACGCGTCGCATTTCTTGCGCACTTCATCTGTGTATTGTATCCATGTAAACAGCGGCAATGTGCCAGGAAGGTGAATCGCACTAATGCGACACGAGAGGGTTGTTCGAGACGGGGCAAGTCGTCTACCGCGGTGTGCGTGAACTCTCTCGTATCGCAATGAGGGAGTGAGTATATAGAATTGAGACTGGCTGCCGGCGGGCGCTCTCCTTCAGTCACCGGCGGGATGCAAGTAGCTCGAAGCTGCAGCTAAAAGAGATTTCTTCAGGGACCCGCACTAAATCGTCTCCGAACTTCTACCTGCGCGCGTACATGCAAGCGCACACGTGCACCGAAGAGGACACGGTTTTACCGAAACGGTTATGATGAGTAGCGAACGAGACTTACGTCTTGTGCGTGCGCTTTCTGGGGGTAGTCCCCCACTTTGCACTTGAACCCGACGCGGTACTTTCCCGGGAATTTAACCTTGTTATCCGGCTTCCTTGGCTTGTACCAACGCCCCGCCATCGTCGCCGACAGGGCGTACATGGTGTCGAGGCCCTTCTGTTGCAGGTGCCTAACCGTATTTATGGCGTCGGCCTGGAGAGCCAAGAAATAAGCGCGCAGGCACGCTTTACACTTTGCGGATGGAAAGGTCCGTCAGGCATTGTGTTTTAGAGAGAAGGTGTTAACGGGAGTTTCGCAGCTGTATTCCTGTGGTGGCTAAGGCCGGCTTATACGGCGGCGTTCCCGGTATCAAATGTCAATCAAAGATCAGCCAGCAAGGCACGTTCCAGCAAACCACGTTGCAGCGTTTGGCGCGATCCAGCGAAATCACGAGTACATCGGGATACCGAATATTTGCTTTCAAACGTAATTATCAACGAATATGAAATAGAAGTTACCTCGGCTATATACCTCACTATCAAATCTAATTTTCGGGTTTTAAGTGCCAAAACCATTATATGGTTATAGGGCACGCTGTAGAGGGGGACCACTCAGAATCGATTTTGACCAACTAGGGTTCTTTAACGTGCGCCCGACGTACGGTACACATGTGTTTTTTCTTCCTTTTTTTCTTGCATTGCTTGTGGTGACCAACAGGCGATTGTGCTTATAGACAAGACTTTATTTCCGCTTCGAACGTATAAGTACGACGCAAATGCGATAGAAGTTTGTCATTACCATAGAATATGTCCTGTCGGGTGCACTGGAACGTGCCATCAGCAAATCGAATACATGTATTTTCGTCGTTGCAATGGTCGATAAAGCACTGCAGCGTTACACAAACATGAAATATGTCTTACGTAGAAACTGTATGGTGCATCACCATTCGCGTTTATCATATTACCAGGGTCCTTCAAAACTTTTCATCTGGTCACGAAATTTCCCGGAAAGTTTCATTTAGGGACAGAAGGTGACATCGGAGGCGGTGGCGTAAGTAGGTGAACAATCTGTCGCACCACGTGGCCGGGCTGCGCGGTCGTACAAATCTTTCACGAGGAAAGGTGCCTCTCCAACATTTATTCCAGCATGTTTTGTATGGAGTGAATATACAATGGAAACCTTTGGCAAAATAATGTGCGATGCGTTTGTGTTTACATTGTCACAGTTGGTTAGCTTTGTTAGTTTAGTACTTACCTACTTGGCTTGGTAATCGGCTGGTTAGCTTTGTTAGTTCGATACGAAGGCTCTTTTTTACACGCAATTACATAAAACTGCAACGTGATCTTGCTCTGTAGTCGGTTTCTAACCATTGAGTACATTCCAAGTGTACAACTTGAATTACGAATTAAGCGGCTATAGCGAATGAACTTGGAGCTGGAAATGAAACAAAGCGTTGCAGTTGTTTCGAAATTATTTGCGTTTAAGTTTCCGAACACCGTACAGAAACAGGGCGGCGATTTGCACGTTGTGTCGACAATATTCGTGCGTCGATAGGGGCAATCGGCCCTTGCGCAATCGGCCCTTGCGCAATAGCGACCGTACACACAGAACGCCAGTGGCTTCCGTTCGGCGTCTGCTCCAGTCCACCTTCTATTTGCGCCAGCACCGCGGTGCGTCCTCTGCGGGTGAAGCTGTCCCACAGCGTTACGCGGAAGTTTCATGACCAGATGACAAGTATTGAAGGACCCTGGTGCTACTAACTGCAAAAACACCCGCTTTCTCAATATTTGTAAGCTCACCATGGAGTGCATGTATGACAGGCCCTTGTACTTCTTAAACGGGTCCTTGAAGCAGCTAAGCGGCAAAATGGTGCAGTCCGTGATGTTGTTGTCGCGAAAAGAGATCTGCCCCAAGATGATAATGCCATCCGGTAGATATATAGTTCTGGAATAAACGACCTGCCGTTATGCACTTTTACGTGGCTTGCGTCAGAGACTATTAAAAAAAATATTGCATTATGTGACGCCAGCGCTGTGGCCGCGTCGGTAGTGAACGTTGCGAAATAACGTGCTGGCTCACACCCGTATTTAAATGCCCGTACCCGTACCCCGATCCATGCCGTATAAGGAGTGGATACGTACTTCAGTATTCCTTGACGTCTGCCGCAATATGCGGCCTCTGGGATATTTCGCGAGTCTTCTGTAACTCATGCTGATTATTAAACCTTGATAATCGTGAGGACACATGTGCATAAAACTTCCGCGTTTGGAGATGTGCGTAGGTGTGGCAGGTGAGTTCTTTAAATATATCATTCGCTCTGAAGTTTTTGCTATCGTAGACAGAGTGACAATCGCTCTTAGTTATTCTTCCTCTATATTGATTCGGTGATAGCAACATCACTACCTGAGAAGAAAGAAGTCGAGCGAGCCGGTTCAAATTCATGGTTTGAAATGTTAGGTGCAAAAGCTAGGCGGCATTTGCGTTTTTCTTGTTTCTCTAGTGCCCGTATTTTTACGCCTAATCGTTCAAGCAATGAACAACAGCTAATGATTGTGATAATCGAATAAATAATTTGTGTTTCAATAATGACTCTTTTATTGATGATGTAAACAAAATCTTTTAAAACCCCTTAAAAGTTCCTTTAAGATGTTGAAATTTCACCGCTGAACATGTGAAAGGTTCGATGGGGTCAGCAAAAAAAAAGAAAAAACATTCTTAAATAACTTCGTTTGTCTGTCTGTTCTGCCGCGTCGTTTTGTGTTGTGCTCTTGTGCCTTCTCCTGTCTTGTCTGTCTGTCTGTCTGTCTGTCTGTCTGTCTGTCTGTCTGTCTGTCTGTCTGTCTGTCTGTCTGTCTGTCTGTCTGTCTGTCTGTCTGTTCTGCCGTGTCATTTTGTGTGGTGCTCTGGTGCTTTCTCCTGTCTTGTCTGTCTGTCTGTCTGTTCTGCCGTGTCGTTTTGTGTTGTGGTCTGGTGCCTTCTCCTGTCTTGTCTGTCTGTCTGTCTGTCTGTCTGTTCTGCCGTGTCGTTTTGTGTTGTGCTCTGGTGCCTTCTCCTGTCTTGTCTGTCTGTCTGTCTGTCTGTCTGTCTGTCTGTCTGTCTGTCTGTCTGTCTGTTTCTCGGTTCTGCCGTGTCGTTTTGTGTTGTGCTCTGGTGCTTTCTCCTGTCTTGTCTGTCTGTCTGTCTGGCTGTCTGTCTGTCTGTCTGTCTGTCTGTCTCTGTCTGTCTCTCTGTTCTGCCGTGTCGTTTTGTGTTGTGCTCTGGTGCCTCCTCCTGTCTTGTCTGTCTGTCTGTCTGTATGTCTGTCTGTCTGCCTGCCTGTCTGCCTGTCTGTCTGTCTGTCTGTCTGTCTGTCTGTCTGTCTGTCTGTCTGTCTGTCTGTCTGTCTGTCTGTCTGTTTCTCGGTTCTGCCGTGTCGTTTTGTGTTGTGCTCTGGTGCTTTCTCCTGTATTGTCTGTCTGTCTGTCTGTCTGTCTGTCTGTCTGTCTGTCTGTCTGTCTGTCTGTCTGTCTGTCTGTCTGTCTGTCTGTCTGTCTGTCTGTCTCTCTCTCTGTTCTGCCGTGTCGTATTGTGTTGTGCTCTGGTGCCTTCTCCTGTCTTGTCTGTCTGTCTGTCTGTTCTGCCGTGTCGTCTTGTGTTGTGCTCTGGTGCCTTCTCCTGTCTGTCTGTCTGTCTGTCTGTCTGTCTGTCTGTCTGTCTGTCTGTCTGTCTGTCTGTCTGTCTGTCTGTCTGTCTGTCTGTCTGTCTGTCTGTCTGTCTGTCTGTCTGTCTGTCTGTCTGTCTGTCTGTCTGTCTGTCTGTCTGTCTGTCTGTCTGTCTGTCTGTCTGTCTGTCTGTCTGTCTGTCTGTCTGTCTGTCTGTCTGTCTGTCTGTCTGTCTGTCCGTCCGTCCGTCCGTCCGTCCGTCCGTCCGTCCGTCCGTCCGTCCGTCCGTCCGTCCGTCCGTCCGTCCGTCCGTCCGTCCGTCCGTCCGTCCGTCCGTCCGTCCGTCTGTCTGTCTGTCTGTCTGTCTGTCTGTCTGTCTGTCTGTCTGTCTGTCTGTCTGTCTGTCTTTACGGTGAGGAGACAGGACAGCCCGTCGAGTTGATCGATAGAACTGCGGAGTCTTACTTGAGGTACTCGGACGCTTTATCGCAGCCTCCGGGGACCTTGCAGAACAGTCCCACTACCATAGAGGCGTTCCTGCCCGCTGCCGTAGCAATGTCCTTCAGCTCCTGCGAGCAGCCACGTGATAAACTCAAATCGTCAAAGTTGGCGCTGCGTAGAATAGCGCCGCATGGCAATCACTACCGAAGCACACGCTCGAATTCTGCACGCTCAGGTTGCGCAGGATCAATAGCTGAGTTTCAATAATGATTTCCGCCGTGACCATCTTAAATGTGGTACTACCGCCTCCTCGCACTACCGTCGTAATAAAGTGCTTTGAATTCAAATATCTTCTTAAAAATTCTCTCATGCATTACTAGAAGCTTAGACATTGCGAAAAGACGAAGACACAGACACTTGCATGCAGGACCAGCACTGCTTAACCCTCCAGGCGCGGTGTCCACATGTGGGGACGCGATATTTTTTAAAAACAATTCTATCCAGGTGGTGACAAATAGAAAGCACGGGACATTAACCCTAGGAAGAATTAAACCGGGCGTACAAAACAACGCCAGAAGGTATAAGAAGGAACAAAAAGGCAATAAAAATGGATGCATGCCGGGCCGTGGCGCTTTGGGTACGCGGATGTACCATTTCTGACACTCCCTGCATGCATAGTATACTCACCGGGTATACCATTTCTGACACTCCCTAGCAAGTATGTAAACGCGCAAGCATAGTCTGCGTCTTATGATAAAACGTTCTTGTGCGAGAGGCGTAAGGCATCGACCGTACGAATATGAACACAGGAGAAATTATACAGGGTCCTGCATATTTCGCTTGAACTGTTCGAAAAAAGATTTTGCGCTCACCGCTGCACTGTTGTTGATGAAATTTTGCAGAAGGAGCGCGTTTAGTAGTCTACGTTGTTCAATGGAACACTTGCCACAGTAAATTGCCTGGTCTTTAAGAAAAAGGTGCAGCTTTGTCTACGCTTATGGAGATGCGAGCCGTTGCCGGGACGGCACAAGAATAAGTTTGTGCCGCCGCCTGCCGGCAGCTACACAAAATCGGTCAGGGATGATTGTCGCGGGTCGTCGGTCAATGGTTAACGGCTCGTGTAAGACAGACGGCAACCCTCCCTGACACGCTGCTTTCTGCAGCTGCCGGCAGGCGGCGACACAAATTTATGCTTGCGCCTTTGTGAGAACTCTGCGCTTGCTGCTTTACTGTCCAGAATGATACTTCACGCTGATAACGTCCTTCACGCTGATAACGCAGCGTTAGAGACAGGAAAGGCACGAAAGGCAGGTAACGATTATTTTTGTGGGACAAATATGTGTACACGTTTTTTAAAATGTTATACTGGCCCAGCTTTTGATCTTTGTGAACGTGCTATATATTTATAACTTAACGAGAGCAATTTATAATTGCATGACAGTGTTTAACGTACTAAAGATGTGTGGATGAACTGTGTGGGACGCTGTGGCGAGACACTTTACCGCTGGTTCTTGAACCTGCCCCGAAATCTGGCTACGGTGGAATCCAAACATCCTGTGTGCGGATTAGCGCCTAATCAGCTTCGCTTAACTCGCGCGTAGTCTGAGGCGATGCGTGTAGTTAAGTGGAAACAAGGAAAAGAAATATTACGCTTATTTAACCCAGACCTTCCAAATTTACGTGAAACGGCGCTTTTGTCAGGCAGTAATTAAATGCTTTCAAACTTTACTCTCCTACAGTGGCGTTTTGCAGCACGCCTGCTACGTGCCTTATAGCAAGTCAGCGAGTACGCGCAACCCCATCCACGACGTGATCTTCCGAGACCGCGCATTTAGGCTGCCTCTGGTTCGGCGCGCTTTGCATCACGCCATTCCCCAAGTTTATTATCGTACTAGGTCCAGGACCGGCACATCATACTCGGCAAGGAGCCGGCCGTGCTAATGGGAGCGCCAAACTCCGTGAAACTAGACTAAGGAAGCTTCGCTTTATTAAATGCTTCACATCCTTCAAAGCGTGTGCTTGCTGAAGTGATGATATCTAAGCACCGTTTGCTTTTTCATAGCGTAAATCTGTGGAGAACACAGCCGGCCATCGGACACTTCTGTAGGGCTAGCACAGACAGGGCTCAGTACAAACCGCTTCGTTATACGACTGCTGCCTTGTGTGTGAGCTATTCTGCAGAAAAAAAAGCAGCAGCCGCAGCCGTAGCAGCAGCCGCGGTCAGCCAAGTTCGAGAGAGCTTGCCTAGAAAGCTTCGCTTTCGCTGTTTGTTTCCGCAGCTAACCTTGAGGACGGTGAGCGAAACCTTCAGGATGTCTGGGCTGCTTTTCATAATGAGCTCGTGGATGTTAAGGACGCCCCAGTGGTAGATCTTGTGCTGCCAGTGATCCTTGTAGTGCTGCATGCCGGCACCCGATCTGACTTCGGTGGCGAATTCGTTGATCGCCCTGCGAAGCACAGCAGAGAAACATTAACAAAATTGAATAGGGAGCGCATTAGCCAACACGCCACAAAAATATTCACCGACTTTTTAAATGTGATAAACACATTCGTTAACAACTTCTTGGGTAACGCGTCAACGGTATAATGGACCATGACCACCTATCAACTGCAGTGTTTGTTCCTGGACGAACCAGCTGGTGTTGTTGCTACGTCCCAGCACGGTCTTTATGCCTTCGCCGGCCTTGTCACCGCTGGCAGCTCTGGACATGCTGCTTTTCCATCGCTACACCCAGCTCGCCTCTCGCAAACGTGATGACCCACATTGCCACCGCATTATCCAACGTCTATGCGGAATGCCCCGTCCACCCAACGACAGGCGTCCTCGCCAGCTGTAGCAGTTTAAGGTCGACTACAGTGTGCTGCACCGATACATTTACCATGCTCATGGGCGCCGTGGGTTCTAGTTCTTCCTCGTTCGCTGCCGTCACAGATCCTCGAAGCCTTCCGCCGCGACCTATCTGCGGGCCACTTAGCTTTCCACAAGACCTGCAACCGCATTAGGAGCCATTTGTTCTGGCCCGGTCTTTCTACGTTTGCGGCGAAATTTGTCGCTTCTCCCGCGCTCTTTCAATGACTGACCCAACCAACTTCGCCTCCTCGTGACCTGTTACAAGCCATTCCATCTCCAGAGACGCATTTTATCACTACTGGGATAGACCCACTTGTACCTGTTCTGACCACTCCAGCAGGTCATCGATGGATCGTGACCCCCATAGATCATCTCACACAGTACTCAGAGAGCACTCCCCTACGCTCTCGCCCTACGTTAGGCGTCGCCAAATTCTTTCTGGAAGCCATCGTGCTACACGGTGTGCTTCGCGCCCTGTTGAGGCAAGGCGTTTCTGTCGGCGATTCTCGAATAATTAGCGAGAAATGTTCGCGCACTTCATAACACGATGTCAGCCTACCACCTACAAACAACGAGCTTGACACAGTGATTTATTCGCACATTACATCACATGACATCCATCTAAGCCGGACCGGACCACAACAAATGGGGCATAGTTCTGCTATTTGTGACATTTGCGTATAACATCGGAGTCCAACTAACTACCAGTTGCTCATCTTTCAACCTCGTTTACAGCTGCTCGCCACCTTTTACTCTCGAGGCATCTTCAATGTTCTTACTAACATTTCGGCTTCTGTACCCGAACAGTTCGTGTCCAGACTTGGCCAATGTCGAACACGTGCTCGAATCGATAAAGAAGCCAGTCAACAGAACCGCTATCAGCATTACGACTGCTGTCGCTACGACTTTTCTTCTTCGTCCCCGGATACGAGGTACTGCTGTGGGCAACCCTTCGAACTCCCGGCTTGTGTGAGAAGTCCCTCTCGCGTTTGCTTGGCCCCTACGTTATAACAGAAGAAACATCTCCCTCCCAGAGGGCTACCGTGTTATACTTCCGGTAATGTTTTTTTTTCTGACTGTCGTTGCCATGATTTCGAGAGCGTCCACGTTTCGCGTCTCAAAGGAATCGTTCGGCGTTTCTTAGTTTAAGTTGCGGCCCGGCTGGACACTTCCGCGCGCCAGGGAAGTTAGCGTAAGCGCTACGGGGGCAATTCATCATCCTTGTCTGTACATTCTAATCACCACCATTTCGGGCCGGAGTAATGGGTGGAATGCTCGCTGGAACAACGAGACCTGCGGCCTAATGGTTGTCATATAATATTGTCACGATTCACAAGCAGCAGGAACTGATAAAACAGGACAGGACACTTTTAATTGCAGGGAAACTGAAAAACAATCGCGGCAGGGACCTCGTGTTCTCTTCTGCAATGCGCGAGATTTCGTCTTTCTCTATGTGCCGCTATTGGATGTGGCATTTGCCTCCCGCCAGAGAGAGCATCGTCCGGATGCTCACCTAGCGGCAGGAAGATGTTTCAGAGGAGGTGTGGGTAGTTCATTCCGAACAACAGGGCTTCATGTGCACAATGTGCACGACTTCTGGTGGACGCTGCCTCGCACTGGAGGAAGCAGGACTGTCAGGGATAACCTCATAGTTCAGGTCGCTGAGGCGCCGTACAACCTTGTATGGACCAAAGTACCGCATGAGGAGCTTTTCTGAAAGCCCTCGCCGACGGATGGGACTCCAAACCCAGACTTGGTCGCCTGGCTGATATGTGATGTGTCGGTGACGTAGATTGTAGCTTCGAGCGTCGTAGTCCTGTTGTCGGGCGATTCTGACGCGGGTGAATTGTCTCGCTTCTTCAGCCTGTTGAGCGAAAGCTTCAGCTTCCGTGCCTGTAAGATCGCAGTCATGTGGCAATATCGCATCGAGCATTGCCGTCACTTCACGGCCATGAAGAAGGCTAAATGGGGTCTTTCGCGTTGTTTCCTGTTCAGCGCTGTTGTAAGCGAATGTTATGTACGGTAGAATGTCATAACAATTTTTGTGTTCCACATCTACGTACAGTCAACAGCAAAAGTTTACGGGATGCGGTTTCTCCTTCAAAGGTGAATTCCTGCATTGTTAAACCATGACACTTCGTATTTAATTAATCACTGCGTAGGTGGCGAAGGCTACTACATGCTGGAACGTTTAATTCGAGGCTGTGTGACCCCGCTTCGCGAGAATTCAGCTTCTTGGCAGATGCTGCGCCTCGTAAACTTTTGCGGTTGACTGTACATACTCAGCTTGTCCGCGATAGTCTTGTTCAAGCGTTCAGTTAGGCCGTTCGTATGGGCTGTGGTCTTTCGGTGAGCCGTGCAACTGAGGCTAAGCACTGTATTCAGGAGTGTAGCCGTAAAGGCAGCCCCTCTGTCCGTTATTCCCACCGTTGGCGCACCGTGCCTGAGAACCCCGTTTTCAAAAACGAATCGCGCTGCTTCGACGTCGGTGCCGCTTGGAAGGACCTTGGTTTCTGCATAGCGCGTCAGGTAATCGGTGGAAACTATTACCCACTTATTGCCAGTATTGGAAGTCGGTAATGGTCCGAGAAGGTCCATCCCAATTTGGGCAAATAGAGTCGTGCGCATTTGGACTGGTTGAAGTAGACCAGCGGGTTTCATATGTGGTGGTTTGCGTCATTGATAATCGAGGCACGTGTGCACGTAATGTTTCACAAAAGTGGCGATCTTTGACCAGCAATATTTCTCTTTTGCTCGGGCCGGTGTTCGCGTGTAGCCGAGGTGGCCAGATGTCCGTTCATCGTGGCAGGCTTGCAAGACCTCATGACGGAGGCACGTTGGGACAAGCAGGCAGCTGCTTCCGCTTGCAGAGAAGTTCTTCTTGTAGAGAACACCGTTACGGAAGCAGAATGATGGCAAGCTGGTAATCCGGCTTTCTAAACAATCAATAAGCGGAATCAGTTCGCTGTCTTCCTGCTGCTGACGAGCAAAGGTGGCAGTGTCTAGAACACCTATACAAGCCGTCTTTGGCATCTTCTGTGACTTCCTGCTCAATATGTGACCTTGAAAGGTAGTCGGCATCGGAGTGCTTTCGTTCGGACTAGTACACCACTGTCATATCGAATTCTTGAAGCCTTAGGCTCCAACTCCTTCCATCCTTCCAAGTTCGTCAGCCAGCAAAGTGAGTGATGATCGCTGACAACCCTGAACGAACGGCCATAGAGACATGGACGTAACTTCATAACTGCCAACGCAAGGCATTCCTTTTCTGTGGTTGAGTAATTATACTCAGCACGTGAGAGCGTCCTGCTTGCGTATGCAATGACTCTCTCGGCTGAGTCTTGCCACTGCACAAGCACAGCACCTAGACCTACGTTGCTAGCGTCCGTATGAATCATAATAGGGCGTCCTCGTCAAGGTAAGCCAGTACAGGTGGTGTTTGCAGGCGCTGTCGGATATAATTAAACACTGCTTGTTCTTCTTCGCCCCATACAAAGGCAACGTTTTCTCTTTAAGTTGCGTTAACGGTGAAGCTATATGTGAAAAATTGACAATAAATCTTCGGTAATACGAGCGGAAACCTAGGAAATGCCTGACTGACTTCTTGTCCGTTGGCGTTGAAAACTTTGTGACGGCCGTGATCTTGTCGGGGTCAGGGCGGATGCCTTGGTGACTCACAACATGACCTAAGAACTGGAGTTCCTCGAAACCAAAGTGACGCGTTTCTGCTTTCAGTGTTAAGCCGGCCGACCGTATCGTTTGTAGAACCGCCAGCAGCCGTCTCAGGTGTTCCTCGAACGTTTCCGAAAAAACTATGACGTCATCGAGGTATACTAGGCATGTCTGCCACTTCAGGCCTGACAGAACCATATCCATGAGTCGCTGAAAACTTGCTGGAGCTGAGCATAAACCTAAAGGCAGGACCTTGAATTTGTTAAGCCCCCTCAGGCGTTACAAAAGCAGTTTTTTTCTTTGTCTCTATCGTCAACCTCGATTCGCCAATAGCCACTTGTGAGCTCCATCGACGAGAAGTAGCGGGAATGCCTCAGGCTGTCGAGAGAATCGTCGATATGCAGTAATGGGTGTACGTCTTTCTTTGTCACCCGGTTCAGCTTACGGTAGCCGACACAAATAGGTAGACTGCCGTCTTTCTTGTGGCCATCACTACCGTCAATGCCCAGGGGCTTTTTCATGGTTGGGTAACGTCGTCGTCGAGCATATTCTTCTCTTGCTCTCGGATCACTTCGCGTTATTTTGGGCCTACATGGTACGGGTTTTGTTGCATTGGTCTCGCTGCCTCCTCTGTGATAGTCCTGTGTTTCATCAGTGGCTGCTAACCAACTCTGGATGCCGACGAGAAGCAATCGCGAAACAGGTGAAGCAGGTCCACAAGGCGCTACCTTTCCGCTGGTGATAAGCTCGCGGTTACGTCAAGAACAGGTAAGGGTGCCGAAGTGTCTTGCTCTCCTTGTTGTAATGCAAAGCATTCACTGAATTCCGCATCTCGTCGAGGCATGGAACTGCTGCGTCTCTTGCAATGCATCGTCGTTGCTTGCTGAAGTTTGTCAGCAGTAGTTCCGTTTGCACATGCATTACTTTGACGAGTCTTCTGGGTGGGGCAGTACCTTGCATGGGCAAAAGAGCAATTATCTGTTCCGTAATACTTTCCCCATCGTACTATGTGTCGCACTTGACGGAAACAAGACGGCAAGATAACGGTGGTACGGTCGCGTCGTCTATGATGCGCAGAGACTTGCGTTGTAGTTTTGCCCTTTCGTCCTCAGAAAAGGTTAGTATACTTTCTGGTATGTTGATGACGGCGCCGTACTCGCGCAAGAAGTCCATACCTAAGAATGTATCTTTGCAGCAGTCGGGGAGAATAACAAAATTTGCGAGGAATGACGAATACCCTATGTTGACTCTTGCAATACACTTGCCAGTCGGTGTCAGTAGCTGGCCTCCAGCTGGCACCTCGAACGTGCGCCCCTGACCATTCCATTTTTTACTTTCCAAAGTCTGTACGCGAGTTTTTCAGTTACGATCGAAAAGTCCGCGCTAGTCCAACGTGACGGCGCTAGTAGATACTAGCGCCGTCATGTCGTGGCCGTCAATTGATACAGTATCATCGGCGCTAACAATCTCGTCTGTCGTCAAATCATCTGGCTGTATAGGATTGTCGTTCGACGGCAATGGGGGATTTTCGGCACTTCCGTGTGTGTCGTCGTTGCCGTGTGTGGCAACGACGACAAAGACGAGCCATGTCCTCAACAAACATGGAAACAGTTTCATTCAGGTTTTGAATTCGTAATTCGAGAAGACCCTGCGCGTGGTCTCGCCTTTTGATGCTCCCGAACGTATGGAAGAACTGGCGGTGGAACTCATCCCAGCTTGGCCAGATTCCCTTGCGATTTACGAATCACGTGCAGCCTCCACCTTCAAGAGACAAATACACATGGGGTAGCTTCTGTCCAGCATGCCACTCGTTAGACTTGTCTACGCGCTTGTACTCCTCAAGCCAGTCTTCTGTATCCTCGTAGGCGTTGCCGTGGAAGCTCACGGGAGATCAAGGAGTCAAAATGGTCACCTGTGCAGGGCCCGAGTCTGCCATGGCTTGGGCACTCGTGGTAACAGGCAGGCTTCCTAGTAGGGGACCAAATTCTGGGCTTAGGCCTAGTAGGCGATGGCTGGCGCGTTGAACGGATGTTTCGACACGCGGAAAACGTCCTGAGCTGTTCATGGGTGTCCCAAACATTTACCCCGCGCCTCCACCGGTGTCACGATTCACAAGCAGCAGGAACTGATAAAACAGGGCAGGACAATTTAACTGCACGCAAACTGAAAAACGATCGCGCAGGGACCTCGTCTTCTCTTCTGTAAGGCGCGATATCTTCGTTTTTCTCTACGTGCCGCATATTGAATGTGGCAATTTCAATAAAATCATAATAGATAGCTAACTTTCATTGTGCCATTGGAGTGTTTTCATTTATGCCACTTCACCTAATTACGCCGCACCGAGTTGACGACCAACTTGGTATGCGGGGATGAGTGAAAATTACTAAAGCAGCTCAGCGTATTTTATCTCTCCAGTGTCCTTTCATAATCCCTGTGTGCGTTATCGCGAGAGTAGGCCATCGACACTGCTTACGGTGCGTGCACGGACATCCCGAATTGGGTGTTGTGGCTGATGTTGCTTTCCTTGGCGGCGTCGAATATGGGCTTCATGTAGGCGTTGGTGAAGCTGCCCATGAATGTGTCCTCCGGGCGCAGGAGCAGCGAGTCGTAGAAGATGATGTCGCACTCGCCGCCCAAAGGCAAGGCAAGCTCGGAGTACAGGTAGCTCACCGTGCACAGGGTAGTGTAGCGAGGTATGCCCGGGCCTGTCGGGTGAAAGTCGTGGAAATTGTGATTAGAAGACGAGAGCGATGCATAAATGGACTAACAAGACCAGCGCGACTACTAACTGCATGTACTAGGCCTGTCAAGTCGGCCTAGATACTGCTCACCATACCTCGAAGATATGCGCAGAACCACATAACAGGTGGAAAAGCAGAAAGGAGAACGATCAATGGTATTATCTTTCACGGATTTCTTTTTATTGGCCTTGTTATTATAGACTACTTGTTGAGCAACGTTTGTGGGGACGAAACATTTACATTGCACCTACGCCGGGTCGTTATGCGTTATGATTGTGCCCCTCGCCGCCCCCCCCCCCCAAAATAAAGAGAGGCCCGTACAATTTTCGTTCGAAGCTTGTGCTGCGACTGCAGGTGACCTGCAGAAATGACTTCTTTTACTGATACAGCAGTTACATGGATACTCCAGGCGCATTTCTAGGGTCGCCGTCGCCGTGATGTTCCATATAAAGTCGAAGCGCAATAAATAACATCGTGGCCGCGCGCCCTATGCTGTATGCGCGAGTAAAAGCGTGCGAGGGTGAGCCGATGATGGATACTCAATCATGAGCGCAAAGGAGGAAAGCTGGGACAAAGCGCGCCATCTTCCCTCGCGCAGACGGCACGGGGTTAGGTGGGGCAGGGGTCGTTCTACTCCAGCGGCTACTGCGTATGGCGCGGCCGCGCGGGCGCCATCTTGAAATCTATCTGCGACGGGGACAGAGTTCACCGTGCGCTGTATTTTCACCGCTTCGTTCGCGTTGAAGCGAGAAGCCGCACGAAGGTCAATTCGATCGCTGCTGCTGCCGCACTCCCTCACTCCAGCGTTTTGTCAGCGAGTTACCACGGTCGACGAGTGAGATGTGTTCATTTATTTTATTTATTTAACCATACTGCAGGCCAATTATTTGACCCTAGAAGGAGGGACATTTTCGGAATGGCAAACAATAAATAACAACAATAAATTCGCTAACAGCAAAAGCGGCAAGAGCAACAGCGCTAACACAATGAAGAAGCAATTTTCAACAAAACAAAAAGAATCAAAACAGACAGAACAGAACTAAATCAGCAGCAAATACGTACATTTATACAATTGCAAGTATCTGTTGCTCACAAAAGAAACGTTCCAGTTCTGCCGAAAATTATTCGGTCTTTATAACCCTTGGCGGCAACTCACTCCACTCTTTAACTGTTCCAGGAAAAAAAAAACTGTATTTGTGGAAATTAGTTTTAGCAAAAATAGGTATCAGTGAATGTTCCTCTGTGTGCCTTGTTTTCCTAGTAGCAGCAGGTTGAACATAACTTGATTCAGATAGGGCAATTTTTCCGGACATAACATTGTGAAATAACGAAAGTCGGTTTATTTTTCTACGTACTTCCAATGTTGTAATGTTATTACGTTTCATCAGAGACGATGGTAAATCCGTACTTCTATATTTTCCGAATATAAACCGTACAGCCTTTCTTTGAACACCTTCAAGATTTATTAAATATTTTTTAACATATGGGTCCCACAGCGCAGACGCGTACTCTAACTTCGACCTAACACGTGCGTTATAAGCTAGAAGCCGAACACTTACAGGACCATTTCTAAGTTTCCTCTTAAGAAAACATAGCTTTTGAAAAGCTGACGCACAGATGTCTGAAATGTGCACACCCCATAAAAGATCACTGGTAAGAGTTACTCCTAGGCACTTATATTTATCAACCTCATTTATACTGCTGCCTTTATTGTGGTAGGTGAAGGTACTCGGACATTTTTCCCTTGCTACACGTACAAGTTTTTTCCCCATTCAGTTCCATGCCCCAGTTCTCGCACCAGTCGTGAATTGCCAGAACCGTTGCTTGTAAAGAGGCGTGGTAAAGAGGCATTCAAGATTGTTTTCAAAACCACACAATCATCAGCAAATAATCTGATTTAGACATACTTTGGTATTACCTCCGTTAAATCATTTATATAAATTAAGAACAACAATGGCCCTAACACACTCCCTTGTGGAACCCGCGAGGTAACTGGCAGCACACTGCAAGAAAAATCCTGCCCTTGTACAAACTGTTGCCTATGATTAAGGTACGCGGAAATCCACCTAACAACAAAGAGTGGAAGTCCAATGCTCTCCAACCTAAATAATAATTTATCATGCGGTACCTTGTCAAATGCCTTGCAAAAGTCCGTAAACAATACACCTACTTGGCCGGTCATGTCAAGAACACCAAACAAATTATGCAATGTCGATACCAGCTGTGTAACTGTAGACATGCCCTTTCTAAACCCGTGCTGATGAACCGATGAAACTTTATGTTCGGAGAAGAAGCCTTGTATTTGCTTAGCAATCACATGCTCTAACATCTTACAGCATTGGCTGGTCATTGAAACAGGGCGGTAGTTGAAGGCAGAAGACGGCTGCCCTCTTTGTGTATGGGAACTACTCGCGCCAGACGCCAATCATCAGGTATTTCGCCCATTTTCAGTGAAAAGTTAGAGAGCTCTGTTAGGTACCAAGAAATTTGTCCGGCATATCGCCTTAAAAATAGGTTCGGGATACCGTCCGGTCCAGTAACTTTACGCGTTTCAACGTTTAAAATCAACGCCAAAACCCCTTCACGCGTTACCCGAATGTCCTGCGGGAGGTCTGATGCGGTGGTTCGTGGCTCATGTTCTTCATACTGAGAAAATACACTTTGAAAGTACTCGTTAAAGGTCTCCGCTATGCTAGAAGGACCTGTCTGAATGACACCATCGACATTCAGTTTGGACACTTCGACTTTTGTGTTCCCTAAGTAGCGCCAGAACTTATAAGGATCGTTTTTAATGAAGTCCGCGAGGCTGTTGAAAAAAAAAATATTTCTAGCTCCTTACCTAACTTTCCCTAACAAATCGTCTTTAAGGTGCCTGAACTGCTTGTATTCTGTTTTACGTTTCTTCCTCCATCGTATTTTTCTTTTACTCTGAATTATTTCACTGGTGATCCATGGATTTAATCTACGCTGACGAAACGCTTTTAGTGGCATAAAGCTTTCGATACAGTGGTGAATAACATTACGAATTCGCTTCCATGCTGCCTCTATATTACTTATAGGACCGCATAGATGAGTATCAAAATAGTCTATTAAGGCCACATCATCCGCCCAAGCAAAGTCCTTCATAACTTTTATCACAGAAGCATTTTTGTGCCTATGAGTGTCTTTATTCCATGAGTAGAAAATTAATTTGGGATCTGAAAAACCCTACTCAACTAACAGAGTACCTCCGCCGAAAATGTCACTTATAAATAAAAGATCATCATCATCATCATCATCATCATCATCATCATCATCATCATCATCATCATCATCAGCCTGGTTATGCCCACTGCAGGGCAAAGGCTTCCCCCATACTTCTCCAACTACCGCGGTCATGTACTAATTGTGGCCATGTTGTCCCTGCGAACTTCTTAATCTCATCCGCCCACCTAACTTTCTGCCGCCCTCTGCTACACTTTCCTTCCCTTGGAATCCATTCCGTAACTCTTAATGACCATCAGTTATCTTCCCTCCTCATTACGTGTCCTGCCCATGCCCATTTCTTGTTCTTGATTTCAACTAAGATATCATTAACTCGCGTTTGTTCCCTCACCCAATCTGCTCTTTTCTTGTCCCTTAACGTTCAACAAAAGATCTAGGACTGCATTTTCTCTTGTATTTACTTTCACGACTTGCTCGAGGTTAAGGGAAAGCATAAAGTCCAATATGGTGTCTATATGTTTGCTTGTGCGAGCGTGCCACCATGCTTGTTTAGTTAGCAAGCGAGTGTTTACAAGTTTAAACAGTCGATAAACCTACTATCCTTACTTCGTATAGCTCTCCGATAATTTTCTATCGAAATCAATGATTCGCCTTTCGGGCGAAACTGGGACTTTCTTTAGTAAATAGAAATAATTTTCACACCCTTAAGGGTGCTAAGTTATCACCTTAAAGCTCCGCCTTAATAACATAAATTTTGCTTGCACTAATTAGTACCAAACTTAATCCATTTTATTCCACCATTATCCAATGTAATCCACCTTGATCTAATTTGTCCCAACCTTAATCCACCCTAATTCAACCGAAACCACCCTAATCCAGCTTAATCCAGTTTTGAGAATGGGTCACGGCATCCGTCAGTTGCTGTTCATCGTAGGATCTCGCAGTGCAACCGACCCGCCGCCGTGGCTTAGCGGCTGTGGTGTTGCGCTGCGTCGCGGAATCGAATCGTGGCCTCGGCAGCCGCATTTCATCATCATCATCAGCAGCAGCAGCAGCAGCAGTAGCCTCGTTACGCACACTGCAGGGCAAAGGCATCTCCCATACTTCAACTACCCCGGTCATGTGCTAATTGTGGCCATGTTGTCCCTGCAAACTTCTTAACGCACTTCAACGGGGGCGAAATGCAAGAACTCCCGTATCCTGTGCATTAGAGGCACGTTAAAGATCCCCTGGTGGTCAAAATTAACCCGGTAGTCCCCCACTACAGCGTGCCTCATAATCAAAATTGTGGTATTGGCACGTAAAACCCCAGAATTCAATTCCCAGTGCGACCCGCCGCAGGTCCAGTGCCGTGAACGTGACGTCATCACTTGGTCACGTGGGTTTTGGTACCGTGAGATGGTAACAACGGACGCCGGATTTTCCACTTCATGGAGCATATAATCGTTTCGCATTGAAAGTAATGGTACACGCCACCAAGTTCAACATACACCAGCGAGCTACACCTACGCCTGTCCTGTTGAAAACTGCGTTTAAATTCTTACCACCTAGTGCCCCCCAGGATTTCTGACACGAGATCTCTAATATAACAAATTTTCGTGATCGAAATTTCCAATTTACATGTAAGACAGCACTGATTATCCAGGGGGAAAAGAAAATGGTTAAAATACGTTTCGAAATGTTCAGTTTTACTTACGTTCCGTCGTGGTCACTGCTTCAGGCGGCGTCGTCTGTGGTGGTGTGGTCATTGGTGGCGGCGGAGGCTTTGTCGCCTTGGGAGGTGGTGTTGGCGGCGGAGGCTGCGTCACCTTCGGTGGCGGCGGAGGCTCTGTCGCCTTCGCAGGTGGTGTTGGCGGCGGAGGCTTCGTCGCCTTGGGTGGTGACGTTGGCGGCGGAGGCTTCGTCGCCCTGCCAGGTGGTGTAGGCGGCGGAGGATGCGTCCCCTCCGGTGGCGGCGGTATTGGCGGTGGAGGCTCTGTCGCCTCGGGAGATGGTGTTGGCGGTGGAAGCTTCGTCGCCTTGGGAGGTGGCGTTGGTGGCGGAGGCTTTGTCGCCCTGCCAGGTGGTGTTGGCGGCTGAGGCTTTGTCGCCATGGGAGGTGGCGTCGGAGGCGGAGGCTTCGTCCCCCTGCCAGGTGGCGTTGGAGGCGGAGGCTTCGTCTCCCTGCCAGGTGGCGTTGGCGGCGGCGGCTTGGTTGCCCTGCCAGGTGGCGTTGGCGGCGAAGGCTTCGTTCCCCTGCCAACTGGCGTTGGCGGCGGAGGCTTCGTCCCCCTGCCAGGTGGCGTTGGCGGCGGAGGCTTCGTCCCCCTGCCTGGTGGCGTTGGCGGCAGCTTCGTTCCCTTGCCAGGTGGCGTTGGCGGCGGAGGCTTCGTCTCCCTGCCAGGTGGCGTTGGCGGCGGAGGCTTCGTCCCCCGGCCAGGTGGCATTGGCGGCAGCTTCGTCCCCCTGCCAGGTGGCGTTGGCGGCGGAGGCTTCGTCCCCCGGCCAGGTGGCATTGGCGGCAGCTTCGTCCCCCTGCCAGGTGGCGTTGGCGGCGGAGGCTTCGTCCCCCTTCCGGGTGGCGTTGGCGGCAGCTTCGTCCCCCTGCCAGGTGGCGTTGGCGGCGGAGACTTCGTTCCCCTGCCAGGTGGCGCTGGCGGCAGCTTCGTCCCCCTGCCAGGTGGTGTTGGCGACGGAGGCTTCGTCCCCCTGCCAGGTGGCGTTGGCGGCGGAGACTTCGTCCCCCTGCCAGGTGGCATTGGCGGCAGCTTCGTCCCCCTGCCAGGTGGCTTTGGCGGCAGCTTCGTCCCTCTGCCAGATGGCATTGGCGGCAGCTTCGTCCCCCTGCCAGGTGGCGTTGGCGGCGGAGGCTTCGTCCACCTGCCAGGTGGCGTTGGCGGCGGAGACTTCTTCCCCCTGCCAGGTGGCGTTGGCGCCGGTGGCTTCGTCCCCCTGCCAGGTGGCGTTGGTGGCGGAGACTTCTTCCCCCTGCCAGGTGGCGTTGGCTGCGGAGGCTTCGTCGCCTTGGGTGCTGGTATTCGCGGCCGAGGCCTCGTCGCCTCGGCTGCTGGTATTCGCGGCGCAGGCTTCGTTGCCTTGGGAGGCTGCGTTTGTGGCGTCAGCTGCGGAGGTGTTTTAGCATTTGTTGTCGTAGTCGCCAGTTTTGGAGCAGCGCTCCTCCCACTTGGAATATGGGTCTTTTGGGGGGTAATACCTGCAACTGGTCTCGTTGTCTTAAAAAAATCGGGCTCTCTCGACAAACCGATCTCGCTTATGGCTGACTGTGGAGTCTTACGAGCCGTCGGCGCCGTAGGGTGGAGACGCGGTTTTGTTGGCGCCTTCCTGCTAGCAGTGGTCTGCATTTCAAAAAGAAAACATTCGTTGGGGTTTCCGTTATTATGAAACAACATTGGCGAATGATAAAAAGAAAAGAATGTTTGCTTAGCCCTCTTCAATTAGAATGTTACTAACAAAAGGTAAATTTTACATTACCTGAATTTTATCGACAAAATACCGGTAAAATAATTCTTTTACAACTAATCCAATGGTTCTCTCATATATTGCCAAGAACTCAAGGTGTTATCAGCAGCGTGGGATTCTTCAGACTTCACAATTCGGAGCATTCAATTCGAAATATGGTCACAGATTACTTGAAGACCTCTGTTACGCCAGCCGAGACGGATGATATTCATTAGGCAGCAGATTACAAAAATACAGCACAGATGTCTAACTTCTGCATGACGCGTTGTACGTACATTTGCGAAATGTCAGACAGGGCTATATTTTCCGGCGCCACAAAGTCTACAAGTGACGTCAGCAGTGCTGGCGCTCACATTTTGTTTATTTATTTATTTATTGAATTATGTAAGATATCTTACAGGCCCATTTAAGGGCATTGGGTAAAGGGGGATATAAAGTAAGTGTTTCAAGAGGAGTAAACACTATAAATATCAATACAGGCAGTCACAACATAAGTAAAGCAAAGTTAAAAAAATGTTTGTCTAGGCTATGCACTAGACAGTAATATACTCATACACACAAAAAATACAAAAATACTAGTGTGAAAAGCAGGGAAGGAAAGCAGGTCAATAACATCCTTATGCAATGTTTCTACAGGAAGCTTTGCAATTCTTCGCGAAAGGCGTCACGATTTATTAAGCACGCAATGTTATCAGGAAGACTATTCCATACGTTTATCGCACGTGGCAGTGCTGATGCGTTAACTGAGAGGGTAAATGTGTTGTTTTTCACAGTCTCCTGCGAAACATTGGTTCCTAGAGGAGTTATTGCATCAGAGAGGGTTAAATACGCTTCAGTTACAGTGAACTTGCAGTGCCCGTGTTTTTATTGCAGCGATCCTTTTATCGATCGATTTGTTTATACAGACAACGTAAAGAGTGCGTAACGTTGGAGAACATTGTCACTGAGGACATAAAACAGTATTTAACCACAGTTAGAACAAAAGCCTATTCTGTCCCCGTTCTTGCGATCCACGGGCACGCGCCACATAGCTCACGTGCCGCGTGCACGTGACAAACTGTACGGACCTCGTACGCGCTCGTGTGAGCACGGAATATGACCTCCAGGGGGGTTCGAATTTGGAAGCATCCTAATCAAATCAAATATTCGGGAAAAATGTCCTCTGAGTATTGATTCAAATATCGAACATTTCCCAATTTCGAAACACGTTAGGTAGTTGTTTACATAAATTATAAAAATGTAAAAGTTACATTACTTGATATGTGCACGTTATGCCTTCCGCAACTGAGCGTCCGGCCAACTGAGGAGCTGGTATATGAAAACCAGCCGCACTTGGTTATTCGGCGCACCGATACGGTGGAATTAATACAACGAACGAATAACGCATTACAAGATTCACCTAAGGTGTTGCGCTTTTTGAAAGTGATAAGTGCGATGTTACACCAGTGTAAATTGTGTACAACGGTGTACGTATGCTAGGCTGCTAAATGATAAACTGCTTTGCGGGAACCGAAAGAGCCGATTCGTATACAGGGGGTCCCACGTAATTTGAGCCAACATAAAAAAATATGCAAATGCCGCGTAGCTGGAGAGACCCAAGGTAACGTTGTTTGCCGTGGCTTGGAGACAATTTTTTTTTTCATTCCGCCTAATCAGATAATTAGTCTTAACTAATGAACTTATCAAATATAATTAGGTGAAAAGTGTCAATGAGAGAATTGTAGAGCAACATCGAAAACTCCCGGTACAGATTTCTGTTGCTCGATACATGGTACATAAAAGTGTTTTCCCGAGCGTCAAGGCTGCCTGCGGAAGGAAAAAAATCTATCTCGAAGCGGCGGCAAACATTACCTTGGTTCTGTCCAGTTAAGTTGAATTGACGTATTTTGAATATTTGGCTCAAATTACGTGGGACACCCTGCGTATGCTACCTAAAAGCGATACATTGCTAATCAATGGCGGGAAATAAGCTAGCACATCTTATCTGGTCTGTGCGTTCGCTCAGGAACTGGTGTTTCCGCGCTTTCAACAGCGTCTCTGCTTGTATAGAATCCTTCGAAGCAGTTATTACTTGCACAGGGCTCTCTCCTTGGAGGATGCAATATTTGCCAACATGTCTTATATTGAGGCAGGGAAGATTGTTTGACAAGCTGGTCAATTCTCTAATTGAGTGTCAACGAGACAGCAAAAATTTTTCAATGTCTATTCAAAATTTCGAATATTAGCACACTGCTTTATTTTCAAAGAAGCAACACAAGTGTCTTGTCACCACAAGCGACTACAAGACAAGGTGAAACGGCGCAAGAACCGATTAGAGGCCTTTTGAGGGCACTGGAAAGGGTATTGAGGATTGTGTAGTAATATTTTAATGCCCCTAATTAAATCGCCACTTCGAATTGAATCGTGGCCGAGGCTGTAATCAGGCAGGGCGTTAATGAGCCTTCTCGAAGGTCCTAATTGTCTTCGTGTAAACTTGTGCCCATTCAAACTACTATAAAAGATCGCATTTGTAGTGCTAGAAACTGGGGCACTCTGGTTCTTCTAAAGATTGCAGTGTAAGCAATGACAGCAGCTAGGGCCCTCTTACGGGTGAATTCACTGTCAACTGACCCTGCATTCCATGCATTTGAGCCCGTTCGGGTTTAGGAGAATATGTAATATGTAAGTATGTTAGTCATAATCAGCACGTGACATGTACGCCGCTCTGCATGCGTTCAAAATACGTATTCGTCATGCCCCACTCTCAATGGTCACGGGTTGGATTCCTTCGCCAGTCCGATAGTGCCCCTTTTTTATCGTTTTAATCTGATATTCTATGTCGATAATAACAGTATGGCTTGATTTGTAGATGCAAAGTCGTGATGCGTAGTTGCTACTAGCAATTGCGCATAATCATGATGATTATGGGATGGTTATTGACATTCCACTTTGAAATGTGGCGGGGACATAGTCTTTAGCCTGCTTGATGTATTCAGGTTTTATTACATCTATCGCTATCTAGCCTTTTGCCGATTGGACCTCGATATTAACTTCCATGTTTAAAACCTTCATGTTAATACCACCTAATATGGACGTGTACTGGTTTAAAATCTCACGCTCGCGTCTCCTACTGCAAGCCGGCCTCCACTACAGTGTGACAACCAGCTATGACCGCTGGATACATAACAGATTCCACAAAACACTGCTTCAATTCATACACAACACAGGCCTCCCAGCACACATATAATACACATATACGCACCAAGAATTATGCCTTAAGGGCAAGTCTTTATCGCAATAAAAAAAAGCACCTCTCTCACAAATGCAAGGGTACGTGCTGCTTTTTAGAGAACACCTCTCACGCCAACGCATTAGCGAGCTGCGCCATGAATGTACTGGGTTATGTGGCGCTCTTCATTCAAGCTGACGGCAACTTGGGTAAATGAGTATGGGCCACCTATTGTGCGGCTAACGAGGGAACAATTTTCAGCATTCCCAGACACTGGCGCGCCCTGCCTCTCGTCTCGGAGGCGACGCGCGGACTTCTCGACAGGGTCACTAGATGGCGCAGCGTGTCCAGAAGGAAGCGCGATGGAGGCGTGCGGTTGGCATCTGACGCATTTGTCAGCGTTCGCACGCACATGTGCGCCATGAACTTCGCAGTCCACGTGCATGCTTTGCGGCGGTGGCGCTAGGTGGCACCGATGGGGAAGCGCGAAAGAAGGTATCGCGTGGTAGCACATGCCTCATACGTAACTCGTTTAGACAGTGGTAAGACGTTGTGTCGTTTGATTCAATGCTAAACGCATTACCTTCCACTGTCATCGTGAGATTGGTTCCGCCGTCTATTTTTTTTTGTAAGGGGTTACAAGGTACACAGAATGCAAATTACTCTACATTCGTGTGAAGCGAGAAAAGAAAACCATCTGTTCAAGACGTAACCAAAAGTGTAAAACACATGTTTCCGGTACGTGACATCGCTCGCAGTGGGGCACTGTCGCAGCTATACATCACTTTATCTTAGCTGCAGATAAACCAGAAAAAAAATTGAGGAGAGTTTAACTGCTTTTCTACATGATCCACGAATATGTATTTATGTCATGCTATTTTGTTTAGTGACTATATTAGTTTTTCCTGTGAAACAGGCGTCACTGCTAGTTCGTGGAACAAGTTATTTGGTACGCGGTTCGCATCTCTCTGTGTTAAGGTCTCTCGCAAGATGATGCCGTATCGAAAGTGCAGCGCATTTTTGAATGTATGCACAATCGACCGCAAAAGTTTGCTGTCCTCGCGAGACAGAGAGAGAGAGTGAGAGAGAGAGAGAGAGATAGCGCGATAGAAGAAGCGACAATGCAGTTTTTAGTTCCACTTCCCTTTAAAACAAAGAAAGCTTCAAGTAAGGGTCAGATTTTCCGCGTGATAGCTGACAGTAACTACACGTGGACTCTAACGAACTGGTGCGTAGCTGGCAGACTCCAGCGATCTGCAAAGCAACGCAGAAAAAGCATCTCCATTTGTACAGACTGCATTTAACTGCAGTTGGATCTCGCAAACATGGATTTGCATCTGCACATACGCTGCAGTGGCCTGCAGTTTCATGTCATACGCACGTGCCAGCATCTTTGCATATTACATTTGCCTGCAGTTTCATTTCGCACACATGGAGACAACCTCCACACTGTGCAGTTGTGTATCGTTGCATCTCAAGAACCTGGATCTGCATCTTTACATACGGCAGTTGCACCTCACACATACGGATCTGTATCTGTACACACTAAGCAGTTGCGTACTGTTGCATCTTAGACATACGGATCACACGCACACGCACGCACACGCACGCGCACACACGCACACACACGCACACACACACACACTCATCTGTAAACAATGTAGCTGCGTGTAATTGCATCTTACACGGCATATAGCGCACACGGATTTGCATCTGCGCACAATGTGCAGTGCATGCAGCCGCGCTAGCGTAGTTGGCGAGACGCAGTACAAAGCTGCATGACTCGCACTCCAAGATTTGGACGGCATGTCCACTAGCGCCCGCTATGTGCGATTTAGGCTCACCAGTGGGGTGGAACCTCGAGTACCAGGGCCCTGTTTCGCGTACTTCACCGTGCTCTCGGTTACGTCCAAGTCGTCGTCATCTTCGTCTGCGTGCCATGACAGGATGTCTACGAGTCAGTCACAGCATGTAAAAACATACAGCGCTAAACGACACTGGGTTATACCGTGCGACACTTAGTCTCACGTATTCGCAAGTGTTCAGTTACTCGATAGCATTGGAAAAAAGGAAATAAGGAAAGTTTAGTCACCATGATGAAAAAAAAAATGGGGCAGCAACTCCGCACTAGGAATTAATTGTCCTATAGCGCGTAGCATTTTTCGAATCATTACTTATGAGAGAGAGATAAGATAATGGAGAGAAAGGCAGGGAGGTTAACCAGAGATAGTTCCGGTTGGCTCCCCTGCGCAGGGGATAAAAAGAGAAACAGAGTGGAAGGGGGAGATAGAAAGAAAGAGAGACAAGCACGAACGAAGCGCGTACACTACAGAGCGGTAGGGGGCGGCGGTCTTAGTCTGTAGACCGCAGGAACCTTAATAACGCGAGTAAGGCCTTCAACGCGGATGTTGTTTCGGAGCATTGGCCTAGAGCTTTTAGTTCTGATAGTGGACGATTGTCCAACTGGTCCAGTACTCTGCACATCACTTGTCTCTGAGCGCTATATCGCGGGCAGACACAGATAATATGTGCGAGCGTCTCGTCGATGTTGCATGTGCCGCACGTGGGGCTGTTGGCCATTCCAATGAGGAAAGCATATGAGTTCGTAAAGGCAACGCCTAGCCACAGATGGTAGAGCATGGCCTGTTCACGTCGAGGTAACCCAGGCGGGAGGTGCATCCATATGCCCGTAGACAACGAATGCAACCGACACATGGTGAAAACATTTGAGTCTCACAGGGGAAAAGTACAGTGGCGGGACATCAATCGCAGCCCAGCCGCAGCGTTTGTTCCCGAAAGCGGAATGAAGACTCGTCGACCACTTTCATGTGCAGATCGGGCGGCTTCGTCGGCGTGGTCGTTTCCGCTGATGTTACAATGTCCTGGCAGCCACTGAAAGATTATGTTGTGTCCCTTGACATGGCTTTGATGATATATGTGCCGAATTTCTGAGGCCAGTTGTTCATTGGGTCCGTAGCGCATTGGGCTTCGACGTAGTAGTTCTGCGGAAACCCGCAAGGTGGAGAGAAGTAATGAATAAAGGGAAAATCAGACATCCACCCTTTCGTAGCAATTGCTACAAAGGAAACCCATACGGGTTCCTCAAAGGAAAGCCTCATAGTTGAAGAAAAATTCGTCCTGGTCCGGGACTCGAACCCGGGACCACCGCCTTTCCGGGGCAGCCGCTCTACCATCTGAGCTAACCAGGCGGCTAGCAGATGGCAGGGCGAAGTCGAATTTGTCGACAACACGAAGCAAACGCAAGAGTTTGACGCAGTAGTTCTGCGGAAACCCGCAAGGTGGAGAGAAGTAATGAATAAAGGGAAAATCAGACATCCACCCTTTCGTAGCAATTGCTACAACAACATGTCCTTAGTTCTATGCCCCCCCCCCCCCCATTTTTTTTCTTCTTTTTATCTCGGTGCATGATAGCAGGGACACTTGCAAGCGCACTGTATCGTGTTTAGCTTTCCAACAAGACACGGTCTTCAAGGTACGGTGGGGTTCGAGCTGAAAGCTTCGCTTTAAAACGTCGTCGCAGGCGCTGCAAGTAACCGCACTCGAGCAAGTTTGCAAGAATCGTGAACAAGGATGTATCATTACCGAACAAGTTGGTGACCAGGTATAGGCTTGCCAATAACGCAAGTAAGGCCAACACAACGCAGCACGTGACGATGAGGGCGATGAAGAGCCTGTTGTCCCTGAACAAGTGCACAAACAGAGAAACGTAAACATTCACCGGCGATTTAAGCGGTAACTTATGCGTTAGCATTACGTCTCGCACCTCCTTGAGGTTCGAGGTTCCGCATCCTCAATACGGAACGACACACACCCTGCGTCTGCGAGGAGCGAAGGGCAGCTCGCTATATTTATATAAAGAACTGTCTGTGGCAGCTAGCACAATTACAACCCTTGTGCTAAATTACTCGATGAGGCTGCCATTACTTCTACGATAAATTAAAGAGCAGTGCTGATTAAGATAATTACATTAATCAAAGTTTGAATTATTGACTTTAACTCACATATTTAAATCTACCAATTGCAGCTAGTGAGGTCGCAATGCTGATTAAGATAATTACATTAATCAAAGTTTGAATTATTTGCTTTAACTCACATATTTAAATCTACCAATTGCAGCTAGTGAGGTCGCAAGGCATATCGACTTGGAACGAATTCTGTGGATGACACTGGTTTTGAGATATGCGTTTTCAAACTCGCGGCAAAAATCCACTGTTGTTCAGCTCAGTATTTAAACAGAACGTCGTTCTGCGCATTGAATATCAGCAGTAACTGGAACGCCAATGCATTTTGTCTGACACTTTAAAAATTAATATATCGATACTGGTGTAGTTCTGAGAATTCGTTCCATGTGGGCGTTACGTGTTGTGAAGTCACCGGCCAGAATTCGTAAATTTAAGTATGTGCCTACAAGATGACGAAAATACACGCTAATGAGCGTAATCACAATGCAGAGCTCAGAGTGGTGTAGCGGGGCAGTAAAAGAGGAAGGCAGTGAAATGGCAAAGAATTATTTGCCAAAGAAGCGAAAAGGTGCCGGGCGGCTTTCACCGAGTGTTACATTGTCACTATGCGCTGACAAAAGAAAACAAGGAAGAACGGAAATGTCAATCAAGTACCGCCACTGTACTTGATTGATGACGTACGGGGGGGGGGGGGGGGGGGCATTTTTCTTTTGCTCGCATTCTACGATAATCTTTTCAATCGCTCGTATTGAGCCGGGATCGTATATTCGAGGAAATGGCCAATCAATCCCTCGATTCGAATAATTCGAAATAAAGGTATTCACTCGACGAACATTTTGAGTAATAGCACACCTGCGACGTAGTGCCGCCTTACATAAGCTCGTTGCGGAGTTGGGGCACTACGTCATAAGAGCGCGCACAGATTATCTATATCTGTATAATAAAATTACGTGCAACGAATTTAACGAATTTAACGAATGTGACCGTCAGTTGTGTAAATGACTTGATGCAGCTATTTTTAACAAATAGCTGACTCATAAAAAATGCAAACACCATCTCCTGGTATTACGTCTGAAAGCATTGCCATAACATTTCAAAAGTCTTACGTGGAAGTTTGCAGAAAATGTCCGGCGTTGGTATCTGTGTTCTGTTACACTCTTAGCCTCGTTCCACATAGATTCCATATAAGATAGTTGCAAGTTATAACACATAGTTGCGAAAATGTTATTCGCATAGTGGAACCTATGCGAATAGACATTAACGGTACGTGATACGTAGCAGAGGCATGAAGCTCCACCGAAGGGGTAATTTGGTAAGTGGTACTTCTTTTTCTACATATATGTGCCACTTACATTGTGAAACGTATGATTGGGACGCGACTAAGAAGCTACGTTGGCCTTTTTTTTTTCTACAGGAGGAAAAAACTGGTTCATGAATCGAACAGAAGAAGCAGGCCACGGACCTCTTTAAGATAATGTCAGAAGCCTTCAACAATTTTAAATGAATTTCAGAATGGAGACCTTGCACAATGACAACAAAATGCTTTTGCGGAGGACAATGCGAGACACGTTAAATTGCGCTGTTTTAACTCGACTGAGTGGAACCAGGAGTAGTGTACACTTGCTACATTTTTTCGCACCAGTCGGGCTACAAAGACTCGAAGACGGCAGTACTTACTCGTCCTCCTCTGCAGGTGAAAACGAAATGGAGTTAAAAAAGAAAGTCATGAGCCATTCCGCTGTGTGAATGTGTAAAGAGCAAGGCGCAATATACCGGGACAGAAGAACAACACAAACGACAGGACCGGCGCCTCCTGTCCTTTGTGTACTTCTTCTGTCCTGGTCTGTTGCGCCTTGCTCTTTACACATTCAAGCATGAACCAACTTGCCCAAGCAAGAGTTTTACTTCCGCTGTGTGAAGGCGGATGACCAGCGAAACTGTTTAGCATATACGACACAGAGGTGACACAGAATTTCGAACATTGGTAGGGACTCATTTACCGTGATTTTTATGTACATTCGCTTGGACTACGGGACCGCCGCACCGAGGAGTCGGAGGAAACTAGACACGAGTGAGGTTTCGACGGGACCGCCACCGCGGGAGAGCGGAACGAAAGGAAAGGAGATACGCAAGCGCTTGGAACGGCGACAAAGAGAGGGCGGTGCGAACGTAGACATGACCGACGCGGGTCAATTGGCCGTCGCTTATCAGCGTAATATCTGACACGAGTTGTAGTTGGACTCAAGATATTAAACTTATTTTTGCAAGTTGGCGGAGTGCTTCAAGCCCGCTTCGCCTCCGCCGCGGGTCGACGCGGTATTGCGCTATCTTCGGGTTCGGCCCACGGTTTTTGGTCTACGGACATCGATCCGCTGGAAACTAGCCACATACAGCTTCGCTGTAAAAATGATTTTTTTGTTGTTTTGCATGCTAAAACGACCATTTGGCTAAGAGGCAAGACGCACTGGTAGACTCCGGGTTATTAGACAGTTTTAGTTACACGTACGTAGAGGCTTCACGTACGCAAACGTGAAAAGCCTACGTACCTTACGTGCACGCCATCTGAAACGCGTTTAGCTACACGTACGCGACGCACGCCAAGAGGGACCCCGTAGCTACATCTATCGGGAAATGTGAACACGGCGGTAGCCAATTCAATCCTGTCGCCGTGTTTCGAAGCAAGCCGCCTGCGCTCGCGCGGCCCGCTATTGCTTGTTCGTGATCTCGCGGAACTCCCGCGCGAAGCTGTCTACGTGCGCAAGAAACGCACGCAAAGAATTGAATCTCACGTACGTCCGTGAGACGCGCGCGCGCCCGCTACGTACTACGCATGCGCACTGCTGACACGTAGAAGCTCTACGTACGCAAAGCCTCTACGTACGTGTAACTAAAGCTGTCTATTGTGTCCACCTAAGGTTCTTTAACGTACAACCAACGCACGTAACACGAGCGTTGTTGCATTCTGTCCCCATTAAAATGCGGCCGCCACGGGCGAAAAGCGAGCGCGCGACTTCGTTCTAAACAAATGTTTGCATAGCATAAAGAAGAAAGAGTTCTGCGTACTTTGTAGCGTTGCGTACGCATATAGTGTAAAAACCAGCTTAACTTCTTACACGGACGAAGACAGAGTTGACACACAATAGCGATAGTGTGTGTCTACTCTGCCTTCGTCCGTGTAAAAATTTGCGCTGCTTTTTTTTTTTCGGCCGTGTATCTATGCCGACTCGCCCAAGTGCCAGCTCTCATGTCGCGTGTGAGAACAGACAGGTGTGAGATTTCGGTATCAGTGATGAAGATACCGTGATATAACGTACCGCGAGACGCCCTGCGCGCATGCGGGTCATGCTACCCGCGGTGGTAGCAGCGGCCATCACCGGTTACCGAGACCGCGTAGCAAGATATGGCAGCGCCTAGAGCGGGGACTTAGATCCGGATTGGCGCCTTGTGTTTGCTTTTCATCGGGACAGCAAGAAATAAATGCTGAAATGAGCCACCGCTTATTCTCTTCTCACGCTGAGCACAAAGTATCAGCAACGCGTTGTCGTTATTATGAAGATTAGCTACTTTTCCTGACGCTGGTGGGCCTAAAAAGAAGGCACCGAGCCGGAAAACTGTTTTCATTTCCGCGGAGCAGATGGCGCCGCGACATAAGCGTCAGTGATGCGTCGAATTCTTTCACTGCATCGTAATCTTTTTGATCGATCTTTCGGCATGTCTTCCATGGTTCTATTATACGTTACTATATGTATGCTAGGATACTCTATTGCTGCTTGTAAGCCCGAGACTGCACAACGCTGGCGAGTGAGTGGTAGTAAAAGATCGAAGGTAGCAGTAGGGGGGGTGGGGGGTGAAACAGTTGAAGTGAAGGCAGGCAAGAAAGAGTGACAATTAAAATTGACGAAATGCAGGAACGAGGAAATTACAGATGACCACGTAGTGTGGATAACGTAGCGTTGATGGCACTGACAACTCATAATGAGACGAAGGGTGACATGAAGGAAACCAAACCAAACTTTAGTTCTCGAACGATATCGAGAAATGCGTCCTGCGAGAGTTTTCAAAATATCGACAGACAGCTAGTTTCATCGGTCGATATTTAGGAAAGTAACAATTCTGTGTAAGCAGACCTTGGCGAAAAAAGTTTGTTTTGAAGGCGTTTGTCGTCGGCTGCAGTGACTCTCGGTGCAGGAAGCACATGATATCGCCAATTTATGTGCACTCAATTTAGGTAGTGAAAATAGATTTTGCGCTCTCGGTCTGGACCCGAGGGCTGAAGTGTCGTTGAGGTGGTTTTCGAGCAACGGTTCGGGTCGGCATATACTTACCAGATTGTGAATATGCTGTGAAATAAATAACATCAGTCAGGCGATTGTAGCATCAGAGACGATGTGAACGGGATTTTTCTGCTTTAAGCGGCAAAATAGACGTAAATGCTTTGTTGCAGAAGTTATAACATGAGTAACGAGAAGTTATATCACATGGCGAGCGACACTCGCAACGAGCGGGGCGAGACACGGTGGAGGAGTGAGGTGTCGCTACTCAGCAAAACGCAAAGCGTTTATAAGAATTTTAGCCAGCATCTAAACGTACTAATACTATAGGCAAAGCATCCATCAATGTCTCTAGTTTAAGAGTTCCTTCCCGAGCATAAATATTTGACAATTAGAATCAGACATTACACATTCACTGGCGTACCACCTATTTCTCTAAAGGGGAGGGGGCAAACTGCGAGCCCTCTGACTCTGTCTATCTTTATTAAAATAATAGATACATACATACATACATGCATACAACTGGCTAGCGTCAACCATCTTCGCAATGCGAGCGTGTATGGCGGATCTAGCGCGTCGTCCGCTAGAGTGCGTCGCGCCAAAGGATGAAAGGTAATCCTCGCTTACCGAGCAGGGAATACGTGATAAAGAAAAGCATTACTTACATGACCCTTTTGTTCAGAAAGAAAATTTGGGCTCATCTGTAGTTTTGTTGGACTTTCCATTCTGCAGCCAAAATCCCCTCCTTTACCCCCCCCCCCCCCCCCTCCCCCGCTTGCCCGTGTCTATTACGTCTGTGAGTTAAGCTCATCTGCAACTAACTTCTCTAGAACGAATTTACCGGCATAGCGAAGCGTTCTTTATGTCGCCGATCGAATTCCTCTCGCTCATGTATATGCAATTGCCTGTACAGCGAAGTACACAACAAAAAATGATATTAAGCGTCCCCGGATCGCTGATTTATTGCTTTACAACGAACGCCCGTAAAAGGAGAAATAACCTGAACGAGAACATTGTAAAAGTCTCGACACCGTCTGAACAAAATTAGTTGGAAATCAATCGTCAGCTCAAATATATAATTTTCACTTTGCATCAGGGATCGCCTGAACACATTCGTTCCGTTTCCACCAGTCTTCACTCCTTCTCTGCAGTAAATCATAGAATTTGTTTAGATCTAGATTTTGGTTGTCACCTTAAGTTTTACCTTGACACGGATAACATAAAAAAAAAGAAAATGGCATGCGAAATACGCGTCCTAATTAAAGCTCATTTACGCTAGTTGCATTGAACTCTCATGACAATTTACGACGCTTTTGTTCACACTCATATTAACAACAAACTTGTATCTTGAGGCAACACTCATGACAATCGTCACCTAAAACCAGTGCAAGTCATTTCGTGTAATAACATTTTCCTCATGTGAAACTAGCGCGAATAAGTTATTACGAGCGAAGAGTATTCTAAACGTAACAAATACTGTTAAATATAACCTTGAGATTTTTATTTTCATTATGGAGCCACCAGTAGCCATCATACCAATATGTCTCTTCCCAATACTAAGAAGATTTCCAGAGAGTATGAACTATCTTGTACTTGACCGCACGTTCGGTAAACTATAGTCGGTAAATTTTCAACCATAACACTGGTGATTACATATACGTACCATTTCCTTTGAACATGCAGAAATCTCATACATATCAAACGGAACTAAACTGTTGTCTGTTATCTACTTCAGACAAATGTTAACGGTATTTACCATTGTACTCTCCGCTTTTGCGTAATCCACTTGGTAACGTATAATTTGTTATTATTTTGCCTGCATTTCTGCCTTAATACTTTTCCGAATATTGAAAATTTCAGGTTTGAGGTTTTTCGAGCAACTTATTCAGCCAGGCGTTGTACTTTCGTCATTTGTACGTTATAACATATCATAAAATAATATAGTTGCAATTTTCATGCGTTGTCGTTGCTGTTATGTGTTAAATCATATTTGTCATCATGCACAGGAGGTTACAATTTAGTTTAAAACTAGGATACCTCTTCCTGTATATGCACCTCTTGTACCTCCAGTTTCCTACTGACATGAATAAATGACTCTGATTCTGAAGCCCAGAGCACGCCAACAGTTTGACGAGTGGTGCTAGTCTGCTATGAACCGCGATGACAAAGTTGACCCCAGTCGAACATTCCGTCGGATGGAAGGCTATAGAAACAACATGGATGACGCATTTCACCATGTTATCTTTTGAATTCGTCTTAAGAGGAAGCTCTAGCTCGGCAGCTACTATCTAAACACATAGAAAAGGAGAAATTGTTTTGCTCAGCGACTGCTTTACCGGATTTGACGAGGTTTGTTGCATTTAAAAGGAAAGTTAAAATCGTCTGAAGTGGGTCGAAAAAAAGGACGATATTTTTTTACTAATTAATATGGTCGAATATTTTCAAGATTTTTTAGAACTGTGCTATCAACTTTATAACTTCTGTAAATCAGCAATGCAAAATGCCATCCCGACTCTGTGAACTGCACTCAGTACTCCATCTAAAGTGAACACTTTTGATGCATTATTCGCCTTCGTAAAATTTATCACTCGTTCGCGAGTGGTACGTTTGTGAAAGCCTCGTAAACATTGTAATCAATTTACCCAGGCTTTGACTTCGTACATAACACTTGTCCGCTTCAGATGCTATAACGGATGCACTTTGCAGAACTGCGATGTCTGTTTTTAGCGCAGAGTAACGTACTTATGAATTCGAGCTTTATTTCTTCAAAATGAACCAGTTATTTGAAATTACTTTAGGCTACACTTCGAAATACCGCTTCCTAAAATTCACTAGAATTTAACCCGTTATGGATGAGTCTTGCCTATAGGTAAGACACACAGTTTTCCGGGCTCAATATCGATATCGAGTTTGGAGTGTGTGGCTCAGTGCCTTCGTCAAACGCTGAATGACAGGCATCAAGTGACATTTGTTGAATTAGATAAGGAACACTGGGCGAGTAAGAAGTTTGGCACGTGACTCGCTTTCTTTTGAGAGCACGGTCAGCGCAGACAGACGGATGCAAGGTCTCTGGCTGCAGCGGAATCAAACACGCGATGAAAAGCCAATGCTGTATGAGCATTTGGTTTACATACGACGATAGCTGTCTGTACAAGTTCCAAACGAAGCCCCAGGTGGCTTGGAGTGAAGCCCACTTCGTGTTCTACTTCGTGTTATACTTGGTGTTGCCCCCTATTATTACGCAAAAGGTTCCCGCAAGATATGCGAGTTCGTTGATTGTTGTTATTCTCGATGTATTTCGCAAATTTAAATGTTAAAAATAATTCGCCGATGATCACAATATTCCCTCCTAATTCGAAATTTGAGCGCAGCTCTACGCGTATTTTCCTTTTCGCGATATATTGAGGCATCGCGCCGATCGACGCACCGACTGGCCGAGCCGCGACGTTCGGTGCTTTACTGTGTACACCGGTCACACAGTTTTCGTTTCCCGGCAACTGCACCTTATGCAACTGTAACCTTCACCTGGAAACGCTTGCGGCGAACGCTATGCGAAAAGGTGAGCTTTCCCGTTCTTTTTTTTTTCTTCCCCTGCTTGGCAGGCGCCGCCGCTGCCGAGGAAGAATGCGCGCGTTCTGGTTCTTTTCCTTTCCCCCGCGCGGCCGGCAACGCGCATGCGCGGACGTCTTTCATCGCCCGGAGCGCTCCGCATTAACTCTTTCACTCTTCGCTCTGCTCCGCGTTAGCTCTTTCATCCTTCGCTCTGCTCGTTCGCTCTCCTGCGCCGAGAGAAAACGCCGATGCTCGTCGCACGAACGGGCGTCTAACAACTGCGCTCTAATAAATATCTACTTCGGGTATTTATATGTCATGACCGTAAACAGCTATCTTTCCCTCTCAGATGCAGCAAATTCCACTCAAATCGGTCGTGTGGCTGTCTCGTGAACGCATTTCTGCGCCTTACGGCTCCTTGACTAGACCGAGTCGAAGTTGGTCCCGAGCTAAAGCATTTCCTTAGAGGACTTATACGACTGTATTGCGAGTGGTGTGGTGGGCTACCTGTATGGAAGCGAGCTGTAAGAAAACTGAATACAAGGGTGGATAGCCGCAGGCGCAGCTGAATCGGTAAAGCTTCGGTAGCACGTAATGCGGAATGTGCGGGTTCGGCCTCCCCCTGGTGGCAAGTTGGCTTTTTGTCCACTTTAATTCCGTTCTGTTTCTTATTATGTATGCGCTTCCATTGAACACATCTGTTAATTTCCCTTCTGCTTCAATTGGCTTTATGTGGTCGTGCAGAGCAAGGGTCGGGCGTCTCCGTTTCCCTTCATCACGTTCACATTAATGATTTTCAATGTCTCAAGGGCTTCGTTATAAACTCATCTAATTGCTCTTTTCACTGCTCAATCGCCCCATTATGACAGACAACCAAGCCGTATCTACCGCTTCGGTGAAACGAAACATTTCTGTGCGTTGCTGTAGTTAATACGTGCGAGTTTCATGGTGTTATAGCAAATTACTCACGCTAAGTGGCTACTTACCGACGACAGTAACCGCTGCAGTGGAAAAAGGGGGGGGGGAAGAAAGCTCGCATGAAAAGAATGAAAGAAGGGTTTGTTTTGTGAGGACGGGTGAATTGAGCTTTCAGAATGTGCTTGCTTTCTCCATGCATCCTTCACGCTAATGATACATGAAGGGCTCCTCACATAAGTTTAGGAAGTGGAATCGTCGTTCTGCACTCTTCCGCCCCCTCGTTCGGGGCTTAAGTGACTACTTATCAGAAACGCCGAGATCCACTGGAAATGGGGGATAAAAGAGCGAGTAAAAAATCATCTTGTAGGTCGTGATGACAAATGATCCATGATTGACTACGTATGTCGGCCAGTGAAGCCGTGTGCATTTAAAGCGAAGTCGCTGATGTACTCTTGCAGATGTTGGTGACTGAAATCTCTCAAGTTTTCAACAGCTCAAGGCAATCGCACAACAGCATGTGACCTCACATCCGATCATTCATTCAATAAGAGGAAGTGCCATCAAACCTTCGAAACAAATACTATTGAAAATGGCGACGGCAGAATTGCGCTACAGAGTGTGTCACAGGTCCTATGTGGCACAATTTAGTCACCGCTGTCTTCGACGGTTTAGGAGTTACAAGAATCGCATACTAAACGCTCGCGTTTCATACAATCTGAGATATCTCCACTTAACCTGCCCGAAGGAGCTGCATAAGAGTAGGTATTGATTTGTTCAATTGCTCGAAACCTGGACACATGATAAAACAAGAATAACAAACCAAGCAATGAAAAACAAAAGAATGTTGTTGGTCAATAGTTATATTGTACTAGTGCAAGAGTTTCGTTATTTTTGTGACAATAAGTATAGAGTACTAACCCACTAAATATTCTTCACGGTTGTTATTTGATTAACAGTGTTATCAAACTTGACAATGAGGACACGCAATACATTACGCAAGATTTGAAACACAAAGCACCTTAGAAGAGGCGCGAAAATTTTGCGAATGGGAGCCGAGTAGAGACACTGCATTGTTTCTATAAATAAAAAGCTTTCACAATCATTTCACGACCACTACGCTATGTACACGCTCTTTTTTATCTAAACAAATGCGACTAATATCTCGCATCAAGAAATGTCACAATATAAAGATGTTTATATGAGTTCTTTGATCGAAAGAAATAAAGAAGGTCACAAGGCTGCCGTATATCGGCGTGAAACTTACACTCTGTGGAGGAGGAATCCGAACCCATCAATGTAGTTGTCTCTGAAAGGTAAATCAGTGTGATCATAACTGAGGTAAATCAGAGACGTGATAACATAACTGACGCGAGTGAACATTTCAGACTCAATTGGCCACCATACTAAAATGTTAGTGCCATACTGTAGCACCACCAATGCAGCAATTTCCTAACACCCTTGCGGTAGCTCTTAGGATATACTCATATTACATTCTATTGCAATTACCATTTTTAATACACTTCACGCACTTTCCGGTAGCTATCCATTCTTTTAACTATCTATGGGTATACCTAATCGTTTTCCCGCGAAGTTGAGTCATTGCGTTATAAATAGTCTAATGGGCCGTGCATTGGGCTGCTGTGCCGAGGGTACAGGGTTTGAAACCAACCGCCAGACCATCTTCTGTCACTGGGTATGTGGCACTCGGTATTGTGGTGCTCGGGGCATGGCAGGCTTGAAGGGAGGCGACGTAGGCCCGAACAGTTTAATGTGGAGGGATCACTTACAAGGTGACACGGCGAACACAGATACAGAAGAACGCGCAACCAACGCGGTGGCGAGACGGGGCGAGAGTACACGCTCGTGCGACGCTTGCGCTCATGGGAAAGGGAATAGGCAAACAACGGCAATCGCTGGGCATTGGCTCGCCATAAGTGTAGGCACTCGGTGACTACGGCTAGCTCCGCGATCGAGTAGAGACGCGTACACTCGCGGTAAGTGCCGTTGTTCTATCAACCTCTTTGCCACCAACGTTGGTCACTGGATATGTCCAGCCAGTTTGGGTGACTGAGTAGGCGCCACTGCGAATGTGCCACTCTTCAATGAGAAAAAAAAATCATTTAGTATTTATCCTGAACGCCACGGAATCGTGCGCACGCAACAGGCCGACTTCGCGGCGGCGCCGCTAGATGGCGGAGTGTGTGCGGTGGGAAGCGCGATATGAGAGCCCGGCTTCGTACACGTCTTGGCGTCTACGAGGGCACGCTGCGTTGCTGCAATGCTGATCGCATTAACGTCGACATTCATCGTGAGATGTTCTGCCGTATCTTTCCTGGCTTCAATATTATGTGGTGGCTTTCACTCCTAGCTGTTTGCTTCCTCCGAGCCTTCGTGAAACCTTCAATTAGGATAACGTCAAGAGCACGGAAATGAAAATATAGACTTTTTCTTACCCATGACAAGATGAATTGTTCCAGCGGTACAATGGCGAAGAAACCTCGTAACGCAGGAGAAAAATGGAGGGAGCGGGCTCCTGGTGCCGGAGTTGAACCTCGTAGAAAAGCCGGCACCACTGAGCACTGAAGTGGCCTGCTCCTGGGTCTATTCTTCTTTCTTCTTCATTAAAGCGCATGGCACGTTCTCTATACCACGATGATAATGATTATCTCAAACCATGGCACAGGCCCTACAAGCGGAATTACTGTTGGTGTCCTGGCATAACTCACTTTTGAGGGATCGGCCATGATCATGTGGATGCAGACGCTCCATCTGGAATGAATGTGGATGCAGACGCTTTCGCAGCTACGAGCGTCGACGAAGCGAAAGACCGCCTGTTCAATGGGTCCCATCCACCTACGAGGCGACGTGGTGCTACCGGAACCCATCAAGGACGTTCTCTCGAAGGGACCAAAGTTTGCCGTTCAACCTAAGCTCTCACCGCCAGCTCTTCTGGGTATCGTCAAGCGCGTCTCCAAGTTGGCTCTGGAAAGGGAAACTGACCGCTGTTTGTCCGAAGGCATCGACGTTTTGGTGAGATGCAAGACACCTATGAACATTGTTCCTGTCAAAAAAACAGTGTCCTTCCTAAAGGAGCATTCGCTGGCTTTAGTTCCCGCTGATAAAGAAGGAGGCTTCTTGGCGTTACCTAAGGAATTGTATTTATCTAAAGCAGCAGAAGCCATCAGAGGGACTTTTGACTGCCGCACCAGTGTCTGCTTCTCTAAAGTAAAAAATGAAGCTAGGAAGCTGTGTCCCAAATGGAAACTGGATAATCTGAATAAGTCTCTTTATAAAAAGAGAAAATTAAGCTTACAAATGTTCTTCACAGCAAAGACCCACAAGGTGGACTGCCCGCTTAGGGTAATTGTCACTGCTAAAGACACCTGGCAGTTGCCGGTAGCCTCGTTCCTGCAGAGCAGGTTAAAACTACTGGAAGTTGACGACCCCTTTTTGATAAAATACTCTGAGGAAGCTATTGCATTCCTACGAGAAAATTCTGGCAAGGGGTATTTGGGTTACTCTTTTGACGTCAAAGACCTATTTTGCTCTATTCCTCACAAAGAGCTCTTGCGGTGCATTGAACAATGTATTGACAAATAAGGAAACGTTGCCTTTCAAGATGATTCACAGATGCATGTTGAAGCATTTTTAGAGTTGTTGTCCATGTATTTAAAATCCACCTACGTGTCTTGGAATGGAGGCATTTTCCTTCAAAAACAAGGAATATGTATAGGTTCGTCTATCGCACCGATTCTGAGTGACCTGTTCCTAGCCAACATTGAGAGAACCCTAGCGGCACGCCTCATGAATTCACGGGTTGCTCGTGTGTTCAGGTTTGTTGATGATTATTTAGCTTTAGTGGACAACGTTGATAACAAGAATCAGTCGCTGTTGACACACCTTGAAAGAATTTTCAGAGAGGGGCTAGAGCCATTGGTGATCACAAGTGAAGAGCCAGACGGTGGAGCAATTAGGTTTCTTGACTTAAAACTAAGTCTGGGCTCCAGTCATTGTTGTTGGCAATACGAACCGCGTGCAAATAAGCCTCTTTTGCCCTTCGAATCTGCGCATTCGAAAATCGTAAAACGAGGCACAGTTAAGTCATGTTACAGAAACGCGTTGCAAAAATCGTGCCATCATAGCATTGCTGACAGCTTTCGGGAGCAAACGCGCCGGCTCACGGAGGCAGGTTATTCTTTCCAAGTATTAGTATCTGTGGCAAAATGTTTGCTCAAGGAAATCGGAACCAGGGCACGGTTATCTGGGAAGGAGCCTTGCGGTCCAAGCACACGAGAAAAAATAGTGGTGATGCCGCACATTCATTCAATCGCGCACCGAGTAAAGAAAATTGGTAAAAGTTGCGAGGCAAAAGTGGTGTTTTCCGCACCGGAAAAATTGCTGAGCATGTGTGCAAAGATAAACCCAGGTGCCACACAGAAACGAGGCTGTGAAACACAACACAGAAAGAAGTTCGTCGACTGCACTGAGGGAGTGGTATATTCCATTCCACTTCAGTGCGGCAGAAAGTACATCGGACAGACTGGACGATGTTTAAACAAAAGATTAAAGGAACATGATTATAACGTTTCAAAAACAGTCGCCGGACACCATGGGATACATTGTAGAGATTGCGGATGTCGGCCATTCTTTAAGAATTGTAAGATTGTGGGCAAAGATGGCAGCCAAATAACGCGAGAGATAATCGAAGCCGCTGAGATTGCGCGTTTGGGAAGTATGTGCGTGAGCACGCCCTCAGTCTCCCTTAGTGCAAAGGAATCAGATTTCCTCATGCGCTAATCTGAAATTTCGTATCCTGTTCCTTTCTTTGCGATGTCGAGTGCAGCAAAAACGATCACATGACAAAGCCGGCTTGGCATTGGTAGATGGCCATGTTTGTCAAAACAATTTTTATTTTTTTATTTTTTGTAGCTACCGCCCTCCCCCATGACTATCTTCCTGTATTTATTCCACTGACAAGGGAATAAAACGATAGTTGCAAGTAGTGCTCTGTTGTGTGCGTTTCTCTTCTGTGTGTCTCGTCAAAATGTTGCACAATCCAACCTCTAATGCCAATGAAGGCATAGGTTAAATTCATTTTAAACTGAAATGTAAAAGTTGAAATGCAAATAGGTGGGACACGAACACACGTCTTAGCACTACGAGTGCGATCTTTTTGCCAAATGAACTCCCATGGCGCTATTTTCCCATCGACTTTGTTGAGTACTATGTGTTTACTAGATCTAGGTCTGAGAGTGTTAGCCAGCGTCACAACTCACGGCAGTGGCGGCGAACGGAGAACACGCGCCGTGCATTTTTTAGCATAGTTCGGCAGTTGGTACTGGAGGACCTTCCGCTCTGCACGTAAGGAACGATCGCCACTTCTTGGCTTATGAATGAGATCACCTTTCAACGAGAAGTCGCCGCTTTCGACATGGCATTTGACCTGCAGAGCATGCCAAACTGTGTTGCTTCTCGTCCTGACAGTGACAGTGAGGATTCACGTGATTTTTTTTTTCGTTTTGCTCGGCGAGGGCTGCCAGCTTACGGTATGGACGCAGAGAAAAATCATAGCATGTTTTATAGTCGCAGAAAAACGGCTACAGACATTCACACCGACAGGAAATGACGTGCGAAAAGACACACCCACTTCGCCTTGTGCACAACACTCCAGAGGCCATGCTATTGCCGTGTATTGGCTTTGTGAACGAAGAGTGCGCTAGGTGGGAGATCCAGTCCATGTATGCCTGAGAAAACAGTGCAATGACAGTGCAGGCTTGGGGATTCAAACCGGGGACTTCGCACATTTGCAAGCTCGACACGTGTACTAAGCTAAGCTGTCGGAAGAACGGATGCGGCGATGGTTGCTGCTCGCGCCACTGCGACATTTACGAAGCAGGTGCATTATATGTACACATCACCAGAGGAGAAACGGTCCTGAAAAGAGGTTTCAGAAGTGCCTGCTCTGTGTATGCTCTGCCCAGCCATGATCATGAACTTGCATATAACCGTACAGAATACAGGGTGTCACTCGGAGAGAAACAATATGATGCGAGTGGTCATCCTTTCTTCATTAGCAATACGCAGACAAAAAATAAAGCTCAATATTTTTCGTACATTCTTCAAGCATGCTCAAAGCCAGGCAGAAGCTTCAAGAATTTTCGAATTGCTTGCCCGGTCAATAGGTCTGATGCCTAGGAATGAACGCAAGATGACAGTAGGTTGGGCGGAGAAGATTCGCACTTTTGTCCATGACCGTCGAGTTGTCCAGCAAGCAGCCGACCGCGCGAAACGCCGCCGCCTCCCGCATCGTCTCTTTGACACAGCGCCAATAAATTGTCGTAGGCGACAGGTGCGGAGACCACTCGCTAAGCTGATGTTCTTGATGGTGACAGATTCTTTGAAAGAAGAGTCACCAGTTGTAAAGAGCTCGTTACTGTTGCGACGTTCCACAAACACCATCCAGGAGTTCGCGCATATCTGCAGTAGAACCGGATTACGCAAGAAGCACTATGCCCGAGAACTCCGACGCTCGACCACCGGCCTCTCGTCAGCGCTCAGAAAGCCGCGTACCGGGACGTTGCCGTGGCGTCCGAGACTATGACGAGCATATGGGTGTCGTACAAGGACACGAACTCTCCCCTTAATGAAAGTCCCTTGAACTCGGCACTTGCTCTTCTGGCGGTGATGCCGTAAGCAGTCAGCTGCCGCGCTCCTTGGGACCGGTGCCCCTCGCGCAGATCGGTCACGCGTTCGGAGCTCGCCCGGTCGACGTCCAGGGGAATGGCGACACAATTCCTGCCATGGAGAGCCGCGACAAACGACGTGTTGACGGCGAATCTTGGTGGTCTTGGAAAGAGCTTGGTGGGCTCTGCTCGTTTGGATGGACAAGGCGACCGGTACACGGTCGTCAGGTTGACCCGTGACCAACTTAAGAACTAGGCCGTGCATCGGCGAGGTGTTGTGTTCCGCCCGTTCCGAGTAGCAGGTCAGCCGTCTGCACACAAGAAATTCGGCAGGAAAGGAGTTCGGGTAGTCCCTGTAGACAACGTGGGCTTGCACAAGGCATGGTGTCCAAGAATTGCATTGTCACAAGTGCAATGATTCGTATGATAGTCTTCGACAAAGACCTGGACGATATGTAAGCAAAATAATATGGAAATTAAGAACGTGTGCAGAGCTATCGAAATTTGTCAGCACTGGCGAGCGTCTCGAACCCTTTCCCACATCTTCTATCAACCGGTGCTGGTGAAATGATGGCAGCGAATTACCCCCTTGGTGCGTTTTGCCTGTTCAGTGGTCGCGTACAATTTATCTGGCTATTGAATAATGAAGAACTTGTCCCGCATCACATCGTACAAATTGTGTGCATTGCACCCCCAGCTTCGAGTTCGTTTTACTCGCAACAGCATGTAATGCTTCGAATTTTGGCGTATGCACTCTCGTGAGCAAAAATATGTGGGCCAAGGATTCCGCGATAAAGCCAGTTTCTTTTTCCCGGAATGAATGCAACTTGAAATGGAAGACTTCAGTCGAAGCTTGGCACAGCAAGCTTTTCCGTGCACTCGTTCATTTTCAGTTTGCGCGTCTGAACCACGAATAAAAATCGCGGCGAGTCTGCGGTCCATATACTTTTGATGACGGGTGTACGTATGTCGCAAACTATAGATATATTTTTTACAAGGTTCTCGCTACGGGAATACGCGGCGTACCGGTGATGGGAACCGGCAGATATTCGACGCGAGATTGCGAGGGATATGCAAGGCTTCACGAATGTGCGTTCCGTAGCACGATTACCGAGCTTGAGCTTACGAACGTGTCTACGAATCTGCTACTCTTGAGGGCGATAAGCGAGCGCGATAGCGCGAACGTAGCACGCGCCGGAGAAAAGATGGGAGAGATGGGACCGCAGATACGGCGGGCTAGTCTGCGCGGTCGCCCTGGCAACGGCTGAGCATGCTCAGTCCCGCCGAGAATCGACAGACCGGTATCGAGAGCTGCCTGCGGAAGCCGCCCCTGCAAGCAAGGTGAGCAGAACTGAAATGTTTCTTCGAATAAGGTGCAAAATATCAATTTTTGCGGGATGTAAGTGAAATGCTACTTTCCTAAAGCGCTTGTGAGAGCAAGGAACGCGTTAAATGTTCCAGAGGAATGCTTAAGAAGGCTTCGTTTTGTGCGTTCCTTGCCGAATTATGGCGCAAAATATTGCCTAGCCTTGTAAGCCTAATGTGTGTATTTCTCTAGCTAAAGCGCACGGTCGTTACCGCGCATTACTTTCGAACAGACGCTCTGATCGGAAGCAGGGGTAATGAAATAGTAGGTTTGATTGGGAGCAAACGTTGCAAGCAGCCAAACAGTGCAACGCCCGTGCAAGCCTTTCTGCTGAAGGAGTGACGACAAAAATATTGCTCGAGATTTCGCGAGGAACAGAAGTTTTTCTGCTCTTGTGACCCCTGATTCTCCAGTTCTACGCTTCGGTTGTGGGCGTCACGGTTTGCCGCAGATACTGCAACGTAACATGTTAGTCAGCTGCAAGCATACTGTATTAAATGGCGTAGCAACCTTAATGTTTTCCATCTGACATTCGCGTCTTCGATTGAACAAATCTGTTCAAACGACAGGGCCTGCCAATACAATGCACAGTTTCGGTCAGTGCCAACTTTGAATACTCGTATGGACTGGCAGCTAATAAAGAACTGTGGTAAACCAACTCAATTTTTTTCCTAACTCACTACTGCTAACAGGTGTAATTGTTTCTCTGCTGTCATGTTCAGCAATGCACCAACTGCGGAAAGCTTAAGGTGCAGTTCACGGTACGATGCGGCTTAGAACCCTTGCGCTAAAGAAATGCAGATGGTCAAAATTATTCCGTCAGTCGCCTACTCCCTCTACACGGCGTGCCTTATCATGATATCGCGGTTTTGACATAAGACTGCCAAATTTAAATTACAGCCCTGCTCGTAAGCGAATATTACGATTTTGCATAAAATTAGGACAGAATATAGTGAAACGTTCGAGTCTGTAAAAGTTTTCGGCGCAATCAGTTGCAGGTAGCGCTCGCAGCGGGACAAAAAAAAAAAAAAAAAATGCACAGAATTGATTCTATGAAGTCCGGCTTTCCATGAAGCCCGATCTTTCGATGCGAAGTTCGTTTAGTTCGGAACCGTCAATAGTTGAATGCAGCAGAGATTCTGGATGACGTTATCTTTTCCAAATGTTTGTCCGAATGCGAGCTTATAGGCCAGACCAAGCCCGCGCGCGAAGGTTTGCTATACAAAGAGGCAAAGCACTTTTTCTCTCAGGCTGTTACAGTCAAGCTGTTTTCGCGAGCATGGAAGCTCTTGATAATATTATATACGTATTTTGAAGGTGTCCCAAGAGAAATAAATCGACTTCTCTCTTGCGTAAGTGGCGTGACGACACGGGCCATGCAAAAAGAGAATTGCGAGGCCTGTGGAAATAGCTGACGAACGAGACATTTTCCTTGTGCGATGGGCACCATGGCATTTGCTGGAATGGATTTGTCAGATTCGCTGCCTGAATTTACCCGCCAGCGGTATGTCGAAAATCGCTTCGTCAACAGTAAGCAGTTTCCTGATTCTTTTTAGATGTCTGGAAAAACAATGAAGTGAATTGTCGATGTCCGACTCTGTGACATACAGGGTGTCCGAGCTAACTTTAGCCAGTCTAATAATGTGCCGATGCACTCTAAGACGACACGACCAAGTGCAGGTTGCTGACTCTTTTAAGGAGTAACTATTTTTCATATCACCAACTTCTGAATTAACCAGGCTGGGCGAAAAATTCGGATTAGAAAGTTATAGAGCGGTTTGCAAAACGTACGATTAAACGGTTTCTAACATTCTGTCTACTAAGCGGTTTTCCTTTTTGTTTCGCTTACTGTAGATCCCCGCGAAATAGAAAATACCGCGCGACATGCCCGGCTTGCGCACTGTGATATCAGTGCTACCAAACGTTCGGCGTACAAACGACCATGGCATTTAGCCCGGTGTGCTGCCGCTTAAGAGGTGACAGGGCAGCGACGCAGGCGTTGGCTGTGCGATTTACATCAGCGATGTGCTTTCCTCGCGGCGGTTCATGACAGCGACAAGCAGACGCAGTGGTTATCGCTTGTACTGCCGCAAGCAACAGGTGCGTCATTACGGATGCGTCATTACGCGTCAACTGTTGCGTCATTACGCGCCTGTTGCGTAATGACGCAACAGGCGGATGTTCAGCAAACTGAACACCCGCCTGTTGAACATCCGCCTGAACATCCACCTGTTGAAACTGAACAAGGATGTTCGGCAAACGGAACATACTTGAAGAAAAAGCTCCTTTTTCGGAACATTGACAATCGTTTTTGACAATGTTTATCGCTGTCTGCAACTGCCACGTCCGTCAGTCGCTTCACGCAGCGCGAGCTATAACGGTTGCTGGCGTTAGCGGAATGCCGAACCTGCTTTTTACGCCGGTAGGCTACCTAAAGAATGCCGAATGCGTTCGTTCGAAGAATAGGTTTCTGCGACTGTTTTCTCGCCCAGACAATTCCACATGCGCTTCCACTTTTGTATCGCCGTTCTCTGACCTCATTTGCTGCCTCAGCAGTCTCCTTAACCTAATCCGGGGCCTCCTAAGCTAAACAAGGGTAAAGATTTCCCGGTGCATAATACTAGTTTGCGAATATCACCACGGCTGGTGAAGCGGTTACCACAGATGGCAAGGATGGTAACTTGTCTTGAGTGGCTCACGTGTTTGCCGAATGAATAAAGGGTGCGCAACGTATAACACAATAACACACATCAAAGGCTTCCACCAAGTTAATTCAAGGTTTGATGCTTTAGAGACTCGTTTCTCCGCGTTGGAATCAACTTCCAGCCGCACTTCCTTCCACCGCAAACAATGGTAAAGTGAACAGCGAACTTCTGCAGCTGCAAATCAACATCAACGAACTTGTTTTGCGTAATGATGATCTAGAAAACCGACCTATCCGTAACAACTTGCTGCTGCATTGCTGCACTGAGAGATCTGACGGAACCTGCCATCTTCTGCTGTCTACCATTTCCGCGTGTTTCGCCGAAAAGCTTGGCATCGAATGCCCGAGTTTTGAAAGGCGCCACAGGATTGGTAGAAAGCATGCCGATCGCCCACACCCCGTTATCGCGAAACTGCGCAACTATCGCGAAAAAACAAACGACCTTTCAAACGGTCACAAAGTTAGAGGTTCTGCCTTTCGTATTTCTGAGGGTTCTTTGATGCGCATAAGATGAATCAGAAAAATAAGGTAGGTGCAGCAACTAAGCCCTTTCGGAATAATGGCTACATCGTTCACATAAGCTTTCACCAAGCATTTATTGATAAACTTAAGTCAAACTGGAACGATGATACTAACTCTCACTAAGGTTCTTTCTCGGCCAACAAAAGTTCCTTCCAACTTCACCACTATTAGCCCCTGGCGCCTCAACAACCAACCACAAGAAGACCTCCTACGCGTCCTAAATACGATTGCCAAAATATTAACAAGTCTACTAATTTAACCGACTTCCGCCCATTCATCAGATATACTTGGTGTAAAAGGACGATAGTTGCATGATGCACAGGTGGCAGCGAAATGACACCTCCATGTCTTACAGTTATTAGAACACATAGACGTCATGGAAAAGGCGGTGGCATTGCATTAGTTTTGCGGTCTGACCTTAAATTTTCAGTCCTTCTCAGTCCACCTGATACCAAATATGTTTGGTGTAAGGTCTTTATCGGAAACATTTCTATAGTATGTGTCGTTATCTACCGCCCGCCGTCATCGAACATAGCTGCTCGCTTTAACGACATTCATTCACGAGCGTATCTTTTCTTCATGTTTGATCTTATTTAGTGATTTTAACACCCCCGGTATTTTGTGGCCATTTTCATTGATCAACGGCAAGTACGCGGAAATAAGCAAAGCGCTATTAGATTTTTCATTATATTTTGGTTTAAAGCAAATTATTTAAGCAAACGCAAGAGGTACTTCAGGTCAAATTTAGTTTTTGTTAGTCTCCGTCTTTTAGATAATTGTTTCGAATGCAGGTTACAGATGATATTTCAGACCACAAGGCTATTCTTGTAGGAATTTGTGTTCCGGATCGTAACAGTCGTTTTGTTTATTCTACTTTCCCTGATTTTTAACGCGCCGACGACGCGTGTATTATTGATCTTTTATTTAATTATTTCGATGATTTCGAACGGCTTAGTGAATCTAATCCTGTAATTTTCTTCATGGCTTCCTCTGAAAAGATTTTGGCAAGCTGCATCCAGCGCTTTGTTCCTCTGAAAAGAAAAAAATGTTCACCTTCCTTGGATTTCGCTAGACATACATCATCTGTCGCGTCGTGTCGCTAGGTTAAGGCATTTAAAACGAAACGGTGACCCACTTGAAGTAGCCAAATTTAACGTCGCCAAGGAAGAACTTCGCCTGAAGATAACTCATCAGAAGACTTGTACTTCAGGTTTACACAAGATTTAAGGAAGAGCCACCCTAGAAAACATTGCGCTTCAATTTTACCCAACTCAGCCTCCACAAATACAGCTGTGATAATGTCCCTTCCAGTGACCCAATATTTATCTCCACAGCATTCAACGAATATTTTCCATCGCTGTTCACAATTGATAGCTTCGACATAGCTGCCTTCATTCATGGCACGCATTATTCAGTTGGCGATATTACCCCTTCTCTAGAAGGTGTTCTGAATCTAAGTTTGCACTTCGAAAAAAAGAATCCTGTGGCCTTGATTTCATTAACTTTGATTTTCTTGTTATACAATGTGCTTAAACTACCCGGTAGCTCAATATTATTTTTTCAAAAGTTAAATTTTATTATTTAAAGTTATTATTTTTCAAAACTTAAACCACCGTGATTCATCTTAATCTATCTTAATCCAATGACTACTCAGTCAACTTTGCTAATCATTGATCATCTCTTACACATGACTGCACATGATATCATTCGCTCCTGGCAAGAAGGCTACGTGATATTTTCTGTACCTCACAACGCGACCTTGAATCATAGAGATCTAAGGCTTTCGCCTTAAAAACAGCGGAAGCGGAAGGAACTACCAACCAAGCACGAAGAACTTCGTCGTCGTCGGGCTCTAAGGCCTAACGTATGGGAAAACGCATTTGCGTGCGCCTGCTTTTGAGAAAGGTCGCCACTTGTACGAGGCAGGCCATATTTATGGCACCAAGTAAGATACAAAGCAGAAAACCAGTGCAAATTGCGATGCAAATGCACCCCGCCAACAGAGCTCACCGCAGCAAGCTGAGACGTGGACCTCCAGCGTTTATATTCCAGACGTTATATTGCTGTGCACGTTAACATTGTCGCGTACTTAATCATACAAAAAGGGGAAGAACACAAAAAAAAAAAATTCACCGACGATGCAAGAAAAATGTGTAATACTGGATATGAATCCACGAATCCGCGGGGTGTTGTGCCACACGGTATGTGCCCCAGGGGTCAACGGACATCTGCCGCTCTTCCATGAAACTTTTTTGGCGTCTGCTAGGGTCACTGAAAGTATCAACATCGTCACACCTACATGGTGACATTCACGTATAGCCATTTTTTTTTATAGATGAGGGCCGGCGTCGACGTAGTGGGCGATTTTTTTTCAGCTCTCAAGAAGCGCGTTCTTGCCAAACCTGACCTTCAACGTCGCGTTTGTGCTCTTTAAGGGCTTTGCATGGGAGACATTGAGCTAACAGGCCTTCGCTGCTACCTAAGCGGTTCTCGAAGACTGTTCTGATTTTTTCGTTCATCATTCAACGACGAAGTATTTGTCAGAAGACTACAAAGATTACCGGAGTGACGGCAGTGGTTATGAGTAATAAGGTGTAGGCTTGTTCGTGTAAAATTCGGCGCCAATGGCAGTCTTACCGAATCCCCACATGGTTGCGTAGACGGCGGCATCGAATCCCTGACGCCGCAGGCACAGTAGCGCGAAGGCATACTTCTCTTGTGCCCACATCAACTACAGTCGAGTACTTCTCCAACGAATGGACCGAATGAATAATTCTGTCCATCTTCTTGTGTGCGCTATGCCCTACGCAACATTAACGCTTGTTTTGCAAATGAATGAGTGCGAAATAAAGATTGATTGATTGAACTGAAGGATTTCGGAGGTCCCGAGCGCTACTGTTCTACACATTTTTGACACGACTTGAACGTATACGTCACGTCTCGCATAGCACGAGATAGAGCACCTGTGCGCACTATAGCGTCCGTTCGGCCACTGGAATTATTGGCTTTGTTCCATCCGTCAACAGCGGAAGTGTGTCAGTTTGTTCTATTTTCGCCTCGTGGTAGCTCGCGCTTTGGGACGCTGCCTTCAGCTGTACATCCGCCTTCGGGCTCGGCTCTCATTCCACAGTCTTTTCCTCATAGCAGAACGTTACAAGACGCTGCGAGACATTCTACCACCTTCAGGATCGGCCAAGCTTGTACCGTTTCTTTCTGAAGTAAAAAAGAAATCGCCGACAAATACGGTACTCTCTAATGTGAAAGTTATGCGTGTTTTCATTTCGTTATATATTGGCTGGCGCGGACAATGTCTCGCATGGTAAATTTAACATAGGGCGAAGTTTGGCGCGAATTCCTGGCTAATCGAAAGATCGCGAGAGCCAGCACGTGGATGACGCGGGCGTGATGCACAGCAGGCGCCGCAGACAGACCTCCGCTCATACGGTGCTTTGGTTCCATATATGGTATCGGTGAACAGACGACGACGCGCTACTCTGGCGCCACCTCGTAGCGGTCGTCGCGGCAGAGCCAGTCTTGCCTTGTACTGCTATCTTGTTCTCACGTTTTCGCCATACCCTAGCTCCTTCTCCGCTTTTCTCCTCGCGCTCTTTTCGGTATCATATTCTTTCATGCCCGCGCTGAGCTCCGTGTTCGCTCTATCGGCCTTCGCTGCGCTTGATCGTTCTGTTACGTCGACCCTCGACGCAGGAAAGGGCGCCTAATAGTGGCGCTCTAAAATTACAGACAGAGAAAAAGAAAGCAGACGTATGCCTCCTTGTTTTGTTTCTTGAGTTGCTTCGCTGATCGCACATGTGTCGGTAAGTTCCCGTTCTCTGTTCGTTGTGATTATATTTATCTATGCAATATATCGTCATTTTTAATGTCTTAAACGCTAGGCCAATCCTCAGTCATGGTCTATTTCACACAGTTCAGCGCGATGGGAGCTGTCGGTGGTGGCAAGTGGGAACACGCGGGTGCGTTTGCGTTCGCCGTCGATGCACCGAAAACAGTCATGTGCTTGATGCAACTAGAGTTGGAAAGCGCGAAAAAGGAAAATATACCCTAAAATAAAGACTGATGCACAGATAAGACGGTGAATTGGTGAGTGCAAGTCTGAGTGTTTGCCTTCGTAGCTCAACCTCCCCAGCTGTTTCAGCTGCGGAGGCGAAGACGAGCACTTTCCACGGGACACGAGTCTCTCGTGTATCAACAGCTCCTTTATTGACGTCAGAACTACAAGAGCACAGCAAAGCTGCGTCGTAAGTGTACGGTTCTCAGCGACTGAAACGCCAATACCCGAAGAACGCGGCTGCCACCATCTTTCTTGTTGTTGTTGTTTTGCGCTACAGGTGAACCCTGGGTAATCGCCATGGGACCAAATGCAGTGGCCATACGTCACAAAGCTTCTCCCTTTCACAGTATACCATGATGCATCAGCTCCGTGTCCGCGGCGCTTAAGGGATAAATATAGTCCGACGTAGTGTGAGCGCGCACACGCGTTACGTCACGTTGGCGAGAACAACAGCGTCTATAGTTGAAACGATGGTCCGATGCCCTGGCGCAGCCAACGTAACCGGAACCGGCAAATGCGCTCCGACGCGCTCGGCGTCGAGCGACGTCTTACCGCGCGCCGATAACGTCGAACTATAAGTGTGCCTTTACAGTCGGTGCCAAAGGCATTGGCGACCACGCGCTTCGAGTATCGCGTTTCAGTTGCTGAGCACTGTACGTACTGTTGCCTGCAGACTACAGACCACGTGTATCCATCTTGGGAGGCCACGATGAAAGACGATTGAAGTGAATGACCTAACTAGCTTCAGTAATGTTTCAGGAACTGTTCGTGCGCCTGAAAACGCAATATTTTTTACTGTATTTGGTTTGACGTGGTGTTTTGGCAATGCAAAGCAGAAAAATACCTGCAGATCCCACGCACTGTGGGAATCTATGTAAGCCAAGCTTTGTATGCTGTTTGCTTCGATTTACGATCATTAGTGGTGGGGTTGGCGGTGAATGTGCACTTTCTTCCGGGTTTAGTCCAATACGACAATCATGAGTCGACGCTAAACGTTACCTCGCGTGCACCACTGCCGTGTGTCTGCGTAGTCCACAGAACTCAACGGGAGACGTGTTTGCTCGAAGCGTTGTTGTGCTCCATTTGTTCGTAATCTCTGAGAGCGTTGGGCATTATCATTGCCTGACATGGCACATCGCACCGAGTTATAACCGGTCTGCACCATGTTTCGCTGCGCAGCGAAGACGCTCCTGTTCCGCGCGACGCTTCTTTCGGGCTTGGGTGTCCTCGGCGTCGAGTGGATGTACGCAAAATTGCCGAGCCACTTTCTTGTATTTGCCAGGCTTCTTTCACGTTCAGAAAAACGTTTATGTCGGACGTATCGAGCAACCGAAAGCTGTATCGGGGTTTCTTCATGTCGCTATACACTTTTATAATTGACACATTTCATCTAATTATAATATTCGAGAAGTTGATTCATTAAATAGGACTAACTATGTGATTAGGATTAGAGTGGAAAAGAAAAATCTGAGTATACGCCTAGGAACGGCAAACAACATTACTTTGGTTCTGTCCGGCTAAATGGCATTCGCATAATTTTGAAAATCTGGCTAAAGTTGGCTGCGACACCCTCTATATTAGGGTAACATGCATCGCCTCAGCTTCTTAAAAGCAATCAAAGAAATTTTTGCCAATCCACCTTACCTTGTGGGACTGTTAATACCACTTTTGTAATTAACCAGGGGCCACAGTAACTCCGACACAATCGCATCAGCCTTTAATTCATATTTTCAGTCCGTTCTTGCTCAAGATAACCTCTAACACCCTCCTTTTGATTTTCATAGAACTTCAACAATTAGTTACCTCTTTGTACCACTTGACGGTGTTCTTAATTTGGTGTTAAAACTCGATAGCAAGAAGTCCTGTGGTCCCGACTGGATTTGCAATTATTTCCTTGTGCGTTTGTCCTTTTGGACTAGTCCTTATCTTAGTTATCTTTAACGAATCACTAGCAACTGCGTTTGCTCCTTCTTCGTGGCCACGTGCTAAAATTTTACCTTTGCTCAAATGTCACAATACGCAGACGTTAACTAACTACGAACCGATTTCGCTAACCTCTCACTCTAGCAGACTGCTTGAACATATGACTTGCAAACATATCATGGATTACCTAGAATGCGATAACATACTACGTGATTGCCAGTATGGTTTTCATCGTGGTGTTATCACTGTAACTCAGCTGGTTGAATTCACCCACGACATTGTTAAAGCACTAGACCATGGTACACAGGTTGACGCAATTTTCAAAGATATGTCCAAAGTGTTCGACACTGTGGTTCGCCATAAAGTGCTATTTAAACTCAGCCTCATCCTAAAGAATCCTAAACTCGTAGACTGCATTGCCAGTTTTCTGTTCGAACGTTCCCAATATGTACGTTTTAATGCTTCTGACTCCCCTATTGCTAATGTCTTCTGTGCCGTGCCGCAGGGTGCAGTCCTCGGCCCACTTCTTTTTCTAGTTTACATTAGTGACTTGTCACAAAGTATAATTACTAACATAAGTCTCTATGCTAATGGTTGCATCATCTACCACAATATTACGTTCCTTGAAGATCGTACTGTTCTTAATGACGTATTCTCCCACTTATGCTTATGGGTAACACTTGACAGATGAATATTAACTTCACCAACACTGTTTCGATGACATTCACTAGCGTTTAACTTCTACTTCGTTCTCATACTTCTTCAATAATTGCTTTCTGCTAAATGTACCGGAATATAAGTATCTCGGACTCTTATTTACTCACAATTTATCTTGGAGCAAGCATAATGAACTAATGTGTACTAAATCATTTTAAAAACTCAGCTATCACTCACGCATCCATCGTGTGATACCTCAAAAAACTAAACTGCTTATATACAAAACACTAATCCGCCCAATCCTTGAATCGGCATCTATAATTTGGAACTGTTTTCACAAATAAGATGTTACCAAGATTGAGTTCGTGCCAAACAAAGCTGTTCGTTCTATCTACCGTCGCTACGATTGGAATTTTTCACCTTCTAAACTCTCTAATCTCAAGCGCTCTGGTAACACGTCGCCACAATGAAAGCGTAAAGTTCGTGCACACCTTAATTAACTCTCCACGCTGTACCAGCTTAGATAAATAATAAAGTTTTCTTAACCTTCCCGCACCCGTAGCTCTCGCGACCTAAACATTTTGCCACTGCAATTCAGAACTGACATGTACAAACATAGATTTTTTCTTCGGCAATTGAGCATTGGAATGATTGCCTGGAAATCTTCGTTCTTGGAACCTGGCCAATTTTTTGTTTGGAATTGGCATGTGATGTTATTGCCGCTCCTACTATAGCCAAAGATGGGTTGCAGTTTGTAAAAATAATTAAAATAAGTAAATAAATAAATAAATACTGTTATACAAATGCTCTGATAAGGCAGAAATGGAAAAATGAGGCCTGCGGACATAGCGCAATGTTCTGCCGAATGATAAAAAAAGTGCGAATATATTCCTCGCATTAATCTGACATAACCATAACTCGTTATGCCATACCGCAACTTATTCCAAGCTCCCGCATGACAAAGCCAACCGGGATATCTCCGCCAGAAAAGTTTTTTCTTTCTCCTTGAAGTTGATCAAGTCTCTTGAAGGGGACAATCGGCGTTGAGGACGCAGGAGGCAGGTTGGAGGTAAGAAAGCTTGGAGATATATTGCAGCGAAAATATCTACACAGTCAAATGCAGTTTGTAGAAGAATACTGACGATAAACACATTAGTGAAACAGCGCGTTACCCTTCTAGTTTTTCCAAAGTTGGAGCATAGGACAACTGTCCCTAATATAACCAACAGAGTCTCACTGTTCGACCAGTCTTTAAATACGCTACAGTAAACAATGAAGAAGGGACGGGGCAACTAGTCCACCTCAACATTCCCCTAACCGATGCGGTTACGACTGAAGTTAAACCACCTACTGAGTTGTGCCTAATCTCGCTAGCAGAGTTGCTAGACTTTAGAGAAACGTTTGGCACCATTTCCTATCATGGCTCTCTCTCTCTCTCTCTCTCTCTCTCCTATTCTCACGCTCTCAGCGATTCCTCACTGCCTCGGTGCCTCCAATTTCTATCGTCTTGTTTCTGCGTAATACGTTCGCAGGCCCGCTCTCATAGAATACCAGAAGTGACCCGCGCACCGCCAATTAACAAGAAGCTTCCGTCAAAGGAGCGTTTGTTGTCGAATGCTACGCTGTCACTACGATGGCCTCTATGAGCTCTTGACGGCTGGACCGTTCTTCAATTCGAGAATTCTTGGCACCGTCTCCGCCTAGGTCATATACTGTGTAAAAGGTGGTTGCCATTGTGGATCCTTTGCCGTAGGCATTTAGATCTGACAAAAAAGTGTGCGACATCATCGCCCCCATCTCCTCTCCTCCCCCCCCCCCCACCTTTGGTGACGATGTCAGTGCTCCTACATTCATGTGTAGCGATTAGTGGGTTTTTACCCCAGCATTCGAGCATTTCACGCATGGTTAATTACTGTGCAGAGAGAGAGAGCCGGGGAAATTGGTTGTATACTATTGGATCTGGAGGCCAATCCCACCGCTGTCCACCAGTTATTGGATCTTGCCGTTTAGTGCGGGAGTTGGCCGACGTTGAGGAGGAGCTTGAGATGAAACGGAAGGTTTATTACATTATTTACAGTAAAAACGTGAAGTAATTAACAGTCATAAAGTCATTGATGGCCGGTAGCAAATCGGACGCTGCGGCCTGTTGCAAGAAGCCCAAAAGAGATGAATTAAGGAATGAATGCTTCTCTCTGCTCCATGTCTCTGGCTTTTAACCACTTCGGTGTTTCGCGGTCGCTTCATTTTCGGCCAATCGTCGAGCTTGCTAAGCTGTCGTCAGTTCCGGCCAATCGTCGAGCCCGCTCGGTTGTCGTCATTTTCGGGCAGTGGTAGGCGCCCGTGAAAGTGCAGTCACATTCGGCTAAGCGGGTCGCTCCAAGGGCTCCACTGTTCGAGTGATGACTTGTCACCGGTATTGCCTCCTTGTCTGACTTGCCGTCACAATCGGCAGATGGTGTGGCTCCGAGGGCTTCACAGTTACTTACAGCCCGCGTTGCCTTGGTTTTGCATCCCTGTCGGACAGCGCTCAGCTGGAGGACACGGGTTGTTTTCGAACGAGCTTTTAGAGCTACGAAGCAGCTTTGCTCAGGACCAGGGTCAATTACCTAGAACCGCGCCAGGCCTCCGTTGCACTTTCGGGAAGAGTCAAGCAGTGGGACAATAGCTCCATGTGCGGCGCACGAGGTGGAGGTCGCCAACTTGTCTGGACGTGCGGCGCTTCGGGTGGGGGTGACTAACTTGTCTTACAGGTCCGGGAACGTGTTGGACGCGCTTCTGCGCACCCTAACTGGGTGCGACGGCGATTCGATGTGGTCTGGTGAACCTTAGTCATTCCAGGAAAAGGGTCCGTGTCTAACAGCTATACTTAGTAAGTCACGCCACCTATTGTGCATGTTTGGGAGATGAGCTGCTTAACATCCGTCCTCGAGGAGTATTTGTCGCTTTTGTTCTTGCCCAAACTGACCGCGTCACTTCGTCTGATTACTCATAGCAGCTCATAATATGTCTGTTGCCGAAAGTGACCTTAAACAAAGTTAGGCGATGAGAAATAGCAAGCCAAACCCCCGAAATATAAATCACCATCCCCATCAATGTAATTATGTTCTTTAACAGCGATTTCCAGTTATCCCTGTTTTACGCCTGCTGATTCCTGCAAACTTCCTAACACCACTAAGTCTCAGGTGTCCTTAGCTGTCGCCTAAGAGACGCGAAGGCGAAAGCCTTGTAAAGCCTACTGTAAATGCTACTGTAAAGCCTTGTAAATACACCTTCATCTCCCTTCATACACCCTAATCCACCCTAATCAAACTTAATACACTACAGTCGACCTTAATGCACATAAGCTACCCTGATCCATATTAATCTATCTTAATCCAATGACTACTCTGTCAACTTTGCTAATCATTCTTCATCTCTTACACATGACTGGACATGATTTCATTCGCTTCTGGCAAGCAAGGCCACGTGATATTTTATGTACCTCACAACGCGACCTTGAATCGTAAAGATCTAAGGCTTCGGCCTCAAAACAGCAGCACCCGAAGGAACTGCCAACCAAGCACGAAAAACGTCGTCGTCGGGCTTTAAGGCCTGACGTATTGGAAAACGCATTTGCGTGTACCGGTTTTTGAGAAAGGTTGCCACTTGTACGAGGCAGGCCATATTTATGGCACCAAATATGTACTTAATCATACAAAAAGGGGAAGAACACAAAAAGATATTCACCGAGGATGCATGAAAAATGTATAATACATACCACTGGATATGTATCCATGGAGCCGCTGGGTGCGTACCACTGGGTATGTGCCCCAGGAACTAATGGACACCTGCCATTCTTCAATGAATGTTTTTTACGTCAACTAGGGTCAATGCAAGTATCAGCAACATCACACCTACATGGTGACATTCACGTAATTCGATTTTTATTATAAATGAGGGTCGGCGTCTACATGGCGTTTTTTTTTACAGCTCTCCATAAGCGCATTCTTGCCAAACATTACCTTCAATATCGCGTTTGTCCTCTTTAAGGACTTCGCATGGGAGGCATTAAGCTAAAAGGCCTTCGGTGCTACCTAAGCGGTTCACGAAGACTGTTCTGATTTTCTCCTTAATTGTTCAATGACGAAGTATTTGTCAGAAGACTACAAGGATTGCCAGAGTAATGGCAGTGGTTATGAGTGATAACGTGTAGGCTTGTTCGTGTAAGATTCGGCTCCAGTGATGGTCGCGTAGTTGTTCCAGGGTTCTCAATAGACGGCGGGATCGAATCCCTGACGCCACAGGCACAGTAGCGGAGTGTTCAAACCGAACGAATGCTTCTCGCATGCCGACGCCTACGCCACCTTTACACTTGTTGTCTAAATGAATGAATGCGAAATAAACATTGGTTGATTGAATTGAAGGATTTCGGAGGTCCCGAGCGCTACTGTTCTACACGTCTCACATAGCACGATACACAGCGCTTGTGTGCACTATAGCGTCTGTTCGGCCACTCAAATTAATGGCTTTCTTCCATGCGTCACCAGCGGTAGTGTGTTCAATTGGTTCCATTATCGCCTCATGGGAGCTAGCGCTTTGGGACACTGCGTTAAACTGCACCCCCGCCTTCGAGCTCGGCTCTCATTCCACAGTCCTTTCCTCGTAGCAGAACGCTGCAAGACGCTGCGAGACATTGTACCACCTTCAGGTTCAGGAAAGGTTGTACCGTTTCTTTCTGAAGTAAAAAAAAAAAAAATCGCCGACAATTACGGTACTCCCTAATGTGAAATGTATGCGTGTTTTCATTGCGCGATATATTGGTTGGCGCTAAGAATCTGTCTCGCGTGGTACATTACAAATGGAGCGAAGTGTGGCGCGAATACCTGGCTAATTAAAAGATCGCGAGAGGCAGCGCGTGCATGACGCAGGCGTGATGCACAGCAGCCGTTGCAAACAGACCTCCGCTCATACGGCGCTTTCTTCCATATATGGTATCGGTGGACGCGCTCTCTGCATGTCATCGGTGGACAAACGACGACGCGCTACTCTGGCGCCATCCCGCAGCAGTCGCCGCCGCAGAGCCAGTCTGGTCTCGTGCTACTATTTTCGTCTCAAGTTTTCACCATACCCTCCTCCTCCGCTTTTCTCCTCGCGCTCTCTTCGCTAACGCATTCTTTTGTGCCCGCTGCGCTCCGTGTTCGCTCTTTCATCCTTCGCTGTGCTTGTTCGCTCGGTTACGCCGACGCTCAACGCATGAACGGGTGCCTCAAGGTTGTGCTATAATATTATAGAGAAAGAAAGAAAAGGAGACGTACGTCTCCTATTTTTTTTCTTGAGTTGCTTCGCCACTCTCACATGTGTCGGTAAGTTCCCGTTCTCTGTCCGTAGTAATTATTTTGTCTTCGCAATGCTTCGTCATTATTAAAGTCTTCGAAACTAAGGAAATTTTCAGTCGTGGTCCATTTCACACAGTTTAGCGGGACGGGAGTTGTCGGTGGCGGCAAGTGGGAATACGCGGGTGTGTTTGCGTTCGCCTTTGATCAAAGCACAGCGAACAGACATGTGCTTGCCGCAACTAGAGTTGGGAAGCGCGAGGAAGGAAAATATACCCTAAAAGGAAGACGGGTGCACTGATAAGACGGCGAATTGGTGAGTACAAGTCTGAGTGTTCACCTTCGTAGCCCAACCTCCCCAGCGGTTTCAACTGCGGAGGCGAAGACAAGCACTTTCCACGGGACGCGAATCTCTTGTGTTTGAACAGCTCCTTTATTGATGTTAGAACTACTAGACCACAGCAAAGCTGCGTCGTAAATGTACCGTGTTAAGCAGTGTGTGCAGTGTCGACTACGCAGTCGCAGTCGACTGCGTTTGCTATGCTCTCCTTGTTCGTTTGCCCCTTTGGAGTAGTCCTCATCTTAGTTAACTTTAACGAGTGAATCACTAGCAACTGCGTTTGCTCTTTCTCCGTGGCGACGTGCTAAAATTCTGCCTCTGCACAAGTGAGATAATATGCAGATTTTAACTAAATACCAACCGATTTTGCTAGCCTCTCACTCTTGCAGACCACTTGAACATATGACTTAAATATATCATGAATTACCTAGAATGCGATAACATACTACGTGATTGCCAGTATATGGTTTTCGTCGTGGTGTTAGCAGCGTAACTCAGGTGGTTGAATTCGCCCGCAACATTGTTAATGCACTAGACCATGGTACGCAGGTTGACTCAATTTTCAAAGATGTGTCCAAAGTGTTCGATACGGTGGTTCGCCATAAACTGCTATTTCAACTTAGCCTCATCCTAAACAATACTAAATTCGTAGACTGGATTGCCAGTTTTCTGTTCGAACGTTGCCAATATGCCCTTTATAATGCTCGTGACTCTCCTATTGCTAATGTTTCCTGTGACGCGCTGCAGGGTATAGTCCTCGGCCAACTTCTTTTTCTACTTTACATTAGTGACTTGTCAAAAAATATATTTGCTAACATACGTCGCTATGCTAATGATTGCGTTATCTACCACAATATCACCTTCCCTGAAGATCGTACTGTTCTTAATGAAGTATTCTCACACTTCTGCATACGGGGTAACACCTGGCACATGAATACTAACTTCACCAAAACTGTTTCAATGACATTAACTAGCGTTTAACTCCTACGGCTTTCTCATTCCTTTTCAATAACTGCTTTCTGCTAAAAGTACCGGAATATAAGTATCTCGGACTCTTGTTGACTCAATTTATCTTGGAGCAAGCATAATGAACTAATATGTACGCAATCACTTAAAAAACTCAGCCATCTCTAACGCATCCAGCGTATGATTCCTGAAGTATCTAAACTGCTAATATACAAAACACTAATCAGCCCAATCCTTGAAGCTGCATGTATAATTTGGAACTGTTTTCACATAAACGATATTAATGAGATTGATTCCATGCAAAACAAAGCTGTTCATTCTATCTACCGTCCCTACGATTGGGACTTTTCACCATCTAAACTCTCTAATCTGAATCGCCCTACTAAACACGTCACCGAAACGAAAGCGTAAAGTTCGTGCACACCTTAATTACCTGTCCACGCTGTACCCGCTTAGAGAAGTACTTTAAGTTTTCTGAACCTTCACGCATCCGCAGCTCTCGCAACCTAAATATTTTGTCACTGCAATCCAGAACTGACATGTACAAAGATTTTTCCTTCGGCAATTGAACATTGGAATGCATTGCCTGGAAATGTTCGTTATTTGCCTCTGGCCTATTTTTTTTTGTTTGAAATTGGCATGTGATGTTATTGCCACTCCTGCTGTAGCCCAAGATGAGCTGCAGCTTGTAAAAATAAATTGGAGACAGATGGATGGATGGATGGATGGATAAACAATACTGTAATACGAATGCTCTGATAATGCAGAAATGGACAAATTATGCGTGCGGATAAAGCGCAATGTTCTGCCAAATTATTAAAAAACAAGTTCGAATATAATCCTATGATTAATCTGACATAACCATAACTCGTTATGCCGTACCGCAACTTATGCCACGCTCACGCACGACAACGCCAATCGGTTGTTCAAGTCTATTCAAGTTCAAGTTGTTCAAGTCTCTTCAAGAGGATAATTGGCTTTGAGGAAGCAGGAGACAGTTTGGAGGCAAGAAAGCTTGGAGATACATTGCAGCGAAACCATTTACACACTCAAATGCAGTTTGCAGAAGAACGCTGACGATAAACACACAAGTAAAACAGCGCCTTACTCTTCTACTTTTTCCTAAGTGTGATCCTAGGACAACTGTCTCTACACACGACCAACCGAGTCTCACTGCTCGACCAGTCATCAAGTACGCTTCAGGAAACTATAAACAGGGGAGGGGAACTGCTGGCCAGCCTCAACATTACCCTAACCGGTGCCGTTACGACTGAATTTAAACCACCTGCTGGGTTGTGCGTAATCTAGTTAGCAAAGTTGTTAGATTTTAGGCAAGCGTTTGGCACTGTTTCCTATCATGGCTCTCTCTCTCTCTCTCTGCTATTCTCACGCTCTCAGCGATTCCTCACTGCCTGGGTGCCTCTAATTTCTGCGTCACGTTACCGCGTAATACGTTCCAGGCCCGCTCTCTTAGAATACCAGAAGTGACCGCGCACCGTCAATTAACAAGCACTGCGTCAAAGGAGCGTTTTTTTGTCGAATTCTGCGCTGTCACTACGCTGGCCTCCATAATCTTTTGAAGACTTCGCCGTTCTTCAATTGGAAAATTCTTGGCACCGTCTCCATGCAGGTCATATACCACGTTAGAGGTGCTTGTCATTGTAGATCCTTCGCCTTAGTTATTTAGATGTTACAAATGTGTCTTCGATATCATCGCCCCCCCCCCCTTACCCCACCTTTGGTGGTGATGTCAACGCTCCTACATTCATGTGTAGGTTTTAGTGGGTAATTACCCCATCATTCGAGCATTTCACGCATGGTCAATTACCGTGCTGAGAGAGAGCCGGAAAATTGCTTGTGTACTTAGTGTGTCACGCCGCCTGTTCTGCATGTTTGGGAGATGAGCTGCTTAACATCCGTCCTTCACGAGTAATTGTCGCTTTCGTTATTGCCCAAACTGACCACTTCACTTCGTCTGGTTACTCATAGCAGCTCATAGTCTATGTTGCCGAATGTGACCTTTAAAAAATTAGGTGATGAAAAATAGGAAGCCAACCCCCCGAAAAAAAATTATAGGAGTCATCATCATCCCCATAAGCATAATTATGTTGTTTACCAGCGATTTACAATTATCCCTGTCTTGCGCCTGCTGATCCCTGCAAACTTCCTAACGCCACTAAATCCCTGCCGTAAAAGACATGGCGGTAGGGTTTGTGATGCGTTGGCATCGCGTGGGTTCGGTTGTGCTGTCACGTCATGAATCGTGCTATCATGGAGTGAATGGCCTAAGCCCTTCTGCACAACCTACAATTTTGCGCTTTGTTCTATCATTTCGCTTTTCCCCTCTGATGATACATAGTATTTATACTCGTCTTTTCCAGGATGATTCCTTTGTTGAGAGATGGCGCTATGGGCATGTGCTTCATTATTGTTTGCCTATCTTTCTTTTATTGCCCATTTGCTCTCCATCAGCCTACGAATACCTTCTAGTAGTGGTATCTATGAGACTACGCAGGTGAATAAATATCATCGTAGCAACAGCTTCAGCGCTCTTGTGTTTGTGTTTCGTTCCTGACCACTTGTTCGCAATGCTTCAAGTTATGCTCAAATATCATCGAGGTGCGGAAGGCCAGTGGTTCGGGAGTAACAAGTGGGTCGATCACTTCACACCGGGCCTGTGCGCGTATGCGGCTGAAAGTGTTTCCGGTGCTGTGCCAAGCTCGCTATCTTCGCGAAGTAGCAAAAACGCTGTCAGCCATACACTTCAAGTCGTGCGGAGTCTCGAAAGATCTCGCAATAGGAAACAACTATCTACGTAAGTGATCGCCCCTGCTTTTGAAGAATGACGAAAACGGAAGAATTTGATGACAAACTATACCGACGGCGGGCACAAGCAGGCTTTGTCCCCTCGTTTCTGTTGCTAGATAGCACCTGACGCAGTCACGTGTGAGACAAACGCCTGTAGAAAAGCGCGATGTCGTTCGCTCCCGCATAAAAGACATCAGATGTCATCATGAGTTACACTTGGAGTACTCAGGACTGTTGATGAAGAAAACTTTGAGGGAGATCAAGGCGGCGTTTGACGGTCTCCAGAATAGAACCTAGAGCTTTCGTGTCTGCATATTTTTATCCAAGAGAAAGGGAGAAACAGAAACAGGGTGTGAAAGGCAAGGATGTTAACTGGAACAGGTTCTGGTTTGCTACCCAGCAATGGGGGTAAGAAATAGTGGAGAGATAAAACAAAAGCACGACAAAAATAGAGGAGGAGGAGAATGTCCGCGAGAACTATAGTCTCTCTAATAGGCCATTCGAATGCAAAACCTACAATAGTGCCTTGACCGACTTGTAGTGTGATGACTGTATCGACCGGCGTTCCAGGACTATCTTCTCTGAAAGCGGTCGGTCGTCAAGACGGGCCAGCTCGGTCGCGAGTGAGCGCCTCTGTGCGCTGTATCAGGAACGACGGGAGAGAACGTGTTCAATAGTTTCCTCGCTACCACACTAGTCACATGCAGCATTAGCATCCCTTTTGATTGCGTAAAGCAAACAATTTTATAAAAGCAACGCCAAGCCTGCAGTCGACAAATTAATGTTGTCTCGGGTCGGGATAGTCTAGGTGGAGGACGAAGTCGAAGACAGGAGTACAGTCCATGCAGACGTGTGTGTTGGAATCTAGGTGTTTTCCACAACGATTGTGTAGCATCATTTGGAAGCGCTCGAAGTTTCGCTGCATTGTGACTCCCACATATGTCTTTTCTTTTTTCATTGGTGCCGTGAACGAACGGCACGAGATCGGCGTGGTAGTGTCGTGCACACATCTGTCGGGAAGTGGCGATGCTGACCTTTCGTGCTTCATCGCCAAGTCAAGCATGGGAAGCATCACGGGGGCCTACTGTACGAACCAGACCAGCAAGGTGAGCGCATCGAAGACGTGACGTGTTGCGTCACGTGTTTGCCTACCCAAAGTAATTGCCTATAAAGCGTTTGCACGTAAGCTAAACTCGATTCCGCAAATGCTTCAAGTCTTAAGTAAAAAGAGGGAGCAAGAGTCTATAATCAAACAAAAAATTATAAGCACCGCGTATGGAACAGGGTACGAAGAGCAGACATACGTTTACTCACAATTGAAAGTTCATTTGACAATAGTGAGAGAGCATCTGTCTTGTTAACGGTATGCATTTGACGTTGATTTACAATAATCTTTCAGCTATCAGTCATGTTTCGTGTGCGCTGGTGCAATGGTCGATTTATCACTTCAGCATCGCAGCAGTGGGGTATGTCTTGCCTACGTACTTTGCTTTCCTGTCGCATGATCACTGGTAAATGTTCGGAGTTATCCACTATTATGTCCCTCATGAGCCCTGAGCTCCATTGGAATATTATACCCCCTAGTAAAGGCAAGGCGCTGAAGACCGGGACTCAAGAAGAACACAATCGACAGACCTTCTTGAGTCCTGGTCTTCTGCGCCTTGCCTTTACTACTTCAAGCATGAACCAACTAGCCCAAGCAAGAGCTTTACTTATACCCCCTAATTTAAAGCTGCACCAAGCGGCGGAAACACAGTACGGTTTGCCAGGCTGCATCCTGATCGATGGGAGTGCGAGCCCATTCGGAAAAAAGTCCTGCTTTGCTTGCCATCTGTCGTTATATTAAAGGAAGTCGCACATTTTCATTGCAGAACTCAATAATTAAGAGTGCATGAATGTGCGGAAGGCGAACTCAGGGTCGTTCTCAGTCGATGACTCGGAAGTTATACACCCCACCGGCGCAATACTGAAACACAAGAATAATGCAGTTCTGTGCCGACTAATGTGTTAAGTGCCTGGCGCGACAAATTTGCATGCATTTGCGGGCTTCTTTCACGCTCGAAAAACTTTTACGTAGCACGTACTGAGCAACAGACACTTGTATCGGGAGCTTTCCATGTTGCTGTACAATTTCCTCAATTACACTTATATTTAATTGTAATATTTGATCAGTTATTTAATTAGGACTAATTTTCTAATTAAGCGGAATTAAAAAAACTAATTTGAGTACCTCCAACCGACGGTAAAGAACATTACCTTGATTCTGTCCAGCTACGTGACATTCGCATATTTTTAAACTCTGTCTAAAGTAAGCTGGGACACCATGTATATTTGAAGCGAAAGATTTCAGTAAATGTTATTAAGCCAACGGTTATGCGCACAATTGTTTAATCTTATCCTCTGCAAGGAGTAAATTCATGTAATGTTCGTGCACAATCTTTCCCCTCGTTCAATTTTTGCACTTGTGCTCTACACCGTTCACAATCTATTCTGAAGTGCAAACACCAAAGTAGGTGGATGGACAGCGTGAGTCGTCTTTGTGGCCATGTCACGAGGATGAAGACGACGTGTTATGCTAGTCTAAGGGAAAATGCTGATGTCATCGTATAGGTATGCACATAGAAGTTGGACACGTTTCTCATCGCACGAATTCGGGACATTTTCGAGGCAGTTGGAACCTTGAGGAAGCGCGGTTCGACAGCTTCGCGTAGACTGTCACAGGCGGCCATGTACCCTCTGCTGTTGCAGATACGAGCTCTTGTGCCTCAGCATATTTGAAGAATGATCTTTAGCAGAAAGAAGTTTTTTTTTTTCAGCATTGGCCAACGGGCTCTGTTAGAACTAGTAACGATCGATTTTTCCTTGGACATACTGCCCTACTAGTGAAGCCACTCTATTATATAAAATTTGTTATGCCCATGTCTCCTTTTTTTCGTGCTTCGTAAAGATGTTTTGAAAACAAGTGTTGGTAATGCGGGTAGTTATTCAAACGATTTTCGTTCATACCAAGCAGATTACTGCTACGGCATCTCGAATCACCATGGTGGTTTTGCTATATTTGTTTCACCTTATATTAAGTATAAGCGTAGGTTTGATTTTTTCTTTCATGTGGATCCGTATGCATTGAAGCTGACTTAAGGTCGAACGATTAAAATCGTACCAGTTGTATTCTTGACTGCGTCTGCCGCTCCCCTTCTTTATTTAGCCTTCATTTTCTTAGTGAACTCTCTCTCCAGGGTTTTGCATAAACTTTCTCTTGGAAATAAGCAAGTCCTCATTATCCGCGAGATTAACCTCAATTTACGTGACGCCGGCAACGGAAGTATAACAGTTTGTGCCGGCTGTTTTTCTGGTTTCAGACTTTAACGATCAATTATCTCTCCTAGTAGGTGTTCTACACATGGTGCGAACACGCCTCTTGACCATGCTTTAGCATCGCACCAACTCCATACGCTGGTTTCATAGTTGCACAGGTCGTAATTTTCCAATATTTGTCACCTTTCAAGCCGAAATACCACAGTCCGATTCTTGCCATTTTTTCTTCAGTTTTGACCGAGGTAGTTTTGTTAACACTATAGCTGATACTAACTGGTCTGCAATTAACTCACTACGTGATCCCCATCAAGTTCTTGAACATTTTTTTTTCATCTTCCTGGAAGCTGTTCCCGCTAGCACAACTACCGTCAGATGCAGGAAACATTTTAAGTTTCCTAGCAATCCTTGGGTAAGGAAAACCTTACTAACTACTATGAGAAAAAAAAAATACTTATGCAAAAGAAACCTTAAAAAAAACATTTAATGGACACCCATGAGAAAAATATGAGGACCAGTGATTGCGCAATAAAACTCATTTTCTCCTCTCCCTGTGAATGTAGTTTGAAATTAGAAACGGCAGTCCAAACTAGGCATTCCAAATTTTTTAGTGCGCTCGTCGTTTTCCGTTGATGCCTATTAACTACGAAAAAATTCTGCTTTTTCGGCGACCCTCTGGTTTGTATGCTTTTGCTCACGAGTGTGCGCTGAGCCGCACGTTATCGAAATTATTGTAACATTCTGAATAACTTGATGAAGTCTAAACGACAGTATATTACAACAAATTAATTTGCAGAACACAAGAAGAACCACAAAAAACAATAGCAACGACCTAATGCGTTCATGAATTTACCTAAGTGCGGTAATACTACTGATAAAATAAATTACGATAAAACCTGCACTGATTCTTCTGCCATAACAAATACTCGCGGTGACTACTTCTATAACTTATGCCGCAGTCGTCAGATGACCCCTTCTCATCCCACTCCTCTCTGCACTCTCAATCCTTCTTCCCCGCAACTGTAGATGAAGTATGCTCCGTGGTATTAGGTCCGAGGAATACAAGTCCTGGCTTAGGTAACATTTCTGTATTTTATCTAAAACTTGTTGCGCTAGTTATTTCTGATACACTTTGTATTGTCGTTAATCACGTTTTCAAATGTAGTATTTTTCCAAGTACGCTTAAAGGGCTATGGTTGTTCCTGTATATAAGAAAGGTGATATAACAATGGCGCTTAAGTATCGTTGCATTTCTATTCTTTCGTTGATTAGTAAATTTGTTAAGTTATCTTGTAATTGCCTGAATATATACTCTAAACATTTAATTTGTTGCAATGATATCAATTTGGTTATCTTGCTGGCAGTACGACTAACTTATCTTTATTATCCCTAACCGACTACGTTTGTGACTCGATAAATACTTGTAACTTCGTTGGTTTGGTATTTTTAGACTTTACTAAAGCTTTCTATGCGATTAATCATATCATTTTACTAGGCTAGGAGCCCTGGGAATTACCAGTAGTGTACTAAAGCTCCTAAAATGTCGCCTGCATGATAGATAACATTTTTTTTTTCAGGAAGTGCTTACTCTGGTACTAAAGTTATTAATCAAGGTGTACCACAAGTCTCTGCACTAAGTCCCTTACTATTCTAATGCATCATGTAACCGCGCCAACGACAACAGACGAGGAAAGAAACACACAGGACAGGTGCGGATCTACTTCAACTGAGATTTACTCCGGGAAAGCCCACATTTACACATGTATCATAATCACACTTGACAATCATCGGACAACCATCACTCGTCATTGGCATGCACGCATGAGTGGACAAATTTGCATGTAATTAATTCTGTGCCTGTCCTGTGTGTTTCTTTCCTCGTCCGTTGTCGTTTGTGCGGTTACATGATGCATTCCAATATCGACCACCAACTAGCCCGCCTCTCCCTGTTAAATGTCCCTTACTATTCTCCATTTATATTAATGATCTACCCACATGTCTTAAGTCTGCACAAAGCGTACTACACGCTGCCGATACTACCATTTCCTTGTGTGAAAAATCTTTGACAACCTTAATCTTCAAACTAAACAATCAGCTTGAACAGATGGTTGCATGGTGTTCTTCCAGTCATTTAATTATCAATCCTACCCAAACTCAATTCATGATTTTCCGATCAAGGCAAAGAATACTACCCGGTATGCCTGAGATAACTCTGAATGGCCATCACATTCTCGTTTACGACTGTGTCTAAATTATCTAAAGAAAATAAATTACCTAGAAAATAATTCAGTCACTTTAGCATACGCTAAAGAGGGTAAAGGCGAGAGCCTGTGCGCTCAAAAGACAATCATTAAATTACTTAACATTTTCATTCGAGTGCATTATTAATTATTGTTTTCTCCTACCAAAGCTGGTGGGTTCGATTGCCTTAATTAGCTCAATATTGGTTAACGGTACCTTAATTAACTTCGACTTAACACCAAACGCCGTGGGATTGGCTTCCACATAAGCTCGAGGGTTCGACTCCAATGGATAGTCATGGGTTCGAGTGCCAGAATTAACTCTAACTTAATTAACTGTTCTTTAAAATGATGAGCGGCATCTGAGCCAGCTGTGGCAGAAGACGACGATGAACGCGCGAGCACGAGCACGTGCCTACGCGAGTAGAGCTCACGTGACTTTCTGTACTGCACGCCGCGTTTTCCACACCGTCTGGTGTATGAGCTACTTAAGTCTTTCGCCTTAATGAATGGAAACTGCAAGTAATCCTTGAAACCTTTCTTTGTGTGCCATATGGACATTCTCACTTATCCCCTTCAGTCACAAATTACGTTCGACTGTCGATAAATGTGTGAAATTTACATAAGTTTATGCCAAGGTGCTGGAGACTCCATAGAAAGCAAGTCAAGGTGGTATGAGAATAACTCTGTGCATTGTATAGACTGTCACCATAATTACATAGTAATTATTTATTTATTGTGCCGACAGTCATGCTACGTTTCCTCATTAAAAATAATGAATCATCCGCTCGAATTACAAGCACAGGTTTGTTATTGGGCGGAAGCATTGCAACGATGGAAAAAAAAATCCTTTGCAATTACTACCAAAACGCCCCACTTCAAATGTCCCGCCAAACACGCTAGTGCCTTTACCAAAGCGGTCCTCTGAAGCAATCACATTCTCTCAGAAGTGAAATGGGTGTACTTTAGGAAAGCAGAATGTTCAATTTACTCAGCTTAATGTTCGTTGTCTATTACTTGGAACCACTGCACAGTAATGGCAAAAGTAAGTCGCGTCCACTAACGTGTACGCCGTGACTCAAGCGGGTATTTGAATTTGCGCATATTCGCTTTTCTGCACCTGGTGGCCAAATTCTATGAATAGCTGTACTCCGTGGCGCGAAATTTCAACTACTACTCCCTATGAATTACTCCAAGCCTATGCGAACCCTGCGCGTGGGTTTGAGAAGCATGTTTTGAAAGCCGCGCGGAGAGCGATGGCTTCAGGGAGAAATGTATTGCTGTCTGCATTACTACGATGTGCTCGATGTTTAGGCAAGCTCCAAGTCGTAGTTTCTTTCCGCGAAGACCACGAATTGTCCTTGTTTGCTTTGTGGGCTGCAAACCTAGCAATTGGCGACATGTGCAGCTCCGGCGTCACGTCCTTCTGAGAGGTCCCAGGCGACCGCAGTAGCTTCAACGAATCGGGCTGTCTGTATCCGATCAGTGCCGGGACCTACGCGTTTTAGGCCGTCAGTTCATGCCCGAGGGTCGCTACCACAATAGAGAGTGTAAAGGTTTCCGGTATTCTTGTAAACGCAGGCGGACTGGGCGGAAGTGCAAACTTTAGTGGCCTGTAGGGTGTAACCACCTGTTGGCAAAGAGCTTAAACAGACACACACAGCTAACCAAGCAGTGACGAAGCGTATTACACTTTGTTGCTGGAGTAATGTAGACGACACGGCGTCACAGTATGACGCAGAGTCAGCCAAGTAAGGTTTGTTACAGCGCAACCCAAGACAAGGACAACAGAAGGAATTCGAAGGAACAGAAGGAAGTCGGCGCTGATTCTCGACTGATATTTTTATTGAAGATATGTCTAGCATATATATAGGTGCCATTTGATAGCCGTGACTTGCACGAGATACAGACATGCGTCGAGGCAACTGTGACACACTGACGCATAATCAATATTGACATAGGTAACGCAGTTCCTTGTCATGTAGAGTGACAGGCGGTTCACTGATACACGCTTAGTCCCTAATATTTATATTGTGAGCTTCAGCAATTTCCCTTGTCAATTGGCTTACGTGTTTATAAATGACACTGTCTCTTTTTTTTTAATTCCGGGCGAGAACCGCACGACTTACAGTGCTCCGGGAGATGAAGTGGCGCAATCCCTTGATGACATAGCTCATGCTCTCGAAGTCGAACATTCACACATCGCTTCGTCTGTCCCACGTACTCTCTACCACAAGATAATGGAATGGCATACATAACCTGCTTAGCACAAGTGATGTACCTGTTCACATGTTTGACAGTGCATTTTCCCTTCACTTGCTTATCCTTCAGCAAATTATCATCTAACGGGCATATGCGACCTATTTTATGTTTCGCAGGAAAACGAACATCAATGTTGTACCTTCAACCAACGTTCTTAAGCCCATGCGCTAGCTTGTGTACATACGGTACAACTGCGTTTTTTTTTTCGTTGTTTTTTAAATTTATTTTAATACCTTGTTCATTTATGCTCTTGACGCCGCGAACCATACTTTCACTCACAGGTGAAATAATGGATTCGGGGTAACCAGCGTCCAGTTAACGATTCACCTGATCAGAAAAAGCAGCATTGATGTTCGTTGATGTTCGATGCCAACATCGCTCAGTTTTAACACCATCTACAACGGTAGTACGGATCAGTGGCCGCAGTTTGGAATTGACACAGCTAGTCGATAGGAAACGCAGTGCTTTGTATAAAATAAACTGACACAGACGGCTGATGGTTTCGGAGCGGACCGTGGCGTTTCACACTGTTGCATTCGTTCGTCTTCTTTTAGAGAGAAGCTTTCTTTACAGTTCTGCCGGGGTTTGAAGCTCGTTGTCGTTTTCTTATCGGACATAAGCAACTTGGGCCATCTGGGTATGCGCACTCGAACAAACATATTGCTGCTGGCTGCTGCCTGGACTGTAGCAGACAACTTGGGTCACTGGTTTTCTATGTAGCGCTGGGAATTTGCACAAACAGACAACTCCGCGCGCTCAGTACGTGCAACTCCGTATGTGCCTACCGTGTATGTGTCCAGTTTTTGCCCAACTTCCTGGAATGTATGTGTCGAAGTTCCATAACGAGTACGAAGACCTAAATCTATTTAGATATGCATAGCACTTTGTCTGTACACCTTTCATCAACACTATTCGCGCTTCATGTACCGCCTTATTTCGTGCTCGTGAGGCAGAGAGATGAAATGTAATGGCGACCAGGCTGCCCCGCTGCCAGCCGCTACTGCTGCTAACTCGCTAGCTCATCAAAAGCGCTTTGCCTCGTCTGCATTGCAACACTGCGTGGTATATCTGCGTGTTCCTTCGTGCTTTACTTCGTGGTTAGGGGCTAAAGCGTAACACTAATATAATATTGTTATCGCTTGTTAATCACCATTCCCGTGACCGGCTGGCAAGAAACGCTGTTCGTCGCGGGGGTGGGAGGTGGCCAGGTTGGCTCTTGGCGAGGGATTCACGCGTTTCTCACGTCAAGGAGTTGTTCTGACGCCGGGTGGTATTGCTGGTATCTATCCGGCCTCCTCGATAGGGAGAGCTATGGACAGGTCGCGGAGCCCGACTGAAGCGCAGAAGCACGGTATCGGAATCCCGGGATACGAAGGGCTCCCAGCAGTCCCATCTTTTAGCGGCCGTTCTTTCGATCAGGTCACAGTGACTTAGCACTGGTACTTCCGGTCTCGCGATTGACCGGTTAAAATTACCCCTCTTCGAAGGTATGGCAGGGCGCGAACGTTTATCTCATTCAATTGTTTCTGTCTCCTGCGAAACTGCGGTCTCATGCATGCCTTCCTTTATGCGGATAAAGGCGGTGATCTGGTTCAACTGAACCAGCGTTATGGAACTTTTGGATATTCGGAATTGCCCAACCTTCCGGATTTTATAGAAGCTTCTTATTAGATGGCTTTATTCTCTAACTTGATTTGCAGGCGGCAATGCACAGATTTGGTTTGTCTGTGCGACAACTTTGTTAGTATGTTGAAGCTTGATGGATTCTTTTTTTTTTTTTTAGTCTTCTGTTTGCAACGTGTCCGTTGACATTGCATTTTCTCGTGTGTAAGCTACGCCAAGAACTCACAATACAACAAGGCGCATGGATCTGGAAAGCTCAGACGAATGATTTGTCAGAGTAAAAAGAAAGATAGCGTGAAAGAAGTCACGTGGAAAGCCGCGTTAGGAGTGCAGAGGCAGCCTTTTACGTAGACACCACGTCGTGCTACACGATGAATGTGACGTCGTTAAGGTCCCGAAACACTTGAATTTATGGCCCTGTCACACAAGCATTTCGGATCGCAATCGCGTCCGAACCGGGTAGGGTTCTTCTGCACGGGCACTATTCCACCACGATTTTACACAATCCGGATCCAGTTATCGTGATTTGTACTGCTTTATTCTGGATCATCGTGCTGAGTCAGCTCAACAAACTCGACCCGGATTGTTGGACTACGCAGCGGCAAACGTATTTGGTCGTGATGAAAAAAATTTGATCCGGATCGGGCTCGATCGCGATCGAAGGTGCCCGTAATGCATCGGTATTAAAGAACGACCGTAAGCCAAAGCTATTCAAACCCTCGCCTCGCAACACAACTTGCTAATTCAAGGTGTCACTCAATACGGTCCGGATGCTTTTGACAAATGGGTCATATCTATAATCTTACGCGTGTGTTAAGGCGCTCGAGTGCTTGCAATTTACTACTGCAGAAATGTTACCGATGTCCACCCTGTCCGCACGCGCTGTCGTACAAACAAGAGCAAATCGCAGAGCGAATCAGCCTGCGCTCAGGCGTCACTGAATACACGTCGAAGTAGAGCTGCAGCTGTATTCTCGCCATCACGTGTAAAATGACATGGCTGAGTGGCAAGGTGAGGCAACACTCCTACCCCAAATAATAGCTCGCGTTCAGGAAAAAAAAAGGCAAAAACTTGGGCATTCCATGTTCGAGCGCTCCAAAGCGCCCCGAGCCCTGTCGTCGTAGCAGTCATCGAGATTGAAGCGTCTCCTGCAACGTCATCACAGCACTGCGCCGCGCTGTTCGCGACAGGTCCGCGTAACCTAGGCAACCTAGGCCACTGCATGCTGGCGTCTCGACGAATGCGCGTCCCACCGGCGCCGTAAGTTTTCCCGGCAGCGCCGGGTGCTTTGGTTAGGCGAAACATCGAACGTTGGCAGCAGTCCGCTCTTTGCCCTTTTCGTCCTTTCACTGGCGCGACTGTAGCAGTGCGAGCGGTTGCAGCATCGCAGTTTTGAAATCGCGTCTGTCCTTCCGCGATGCGGTAGTGTGAATGTCTTTCGCGGTGGTTGCGTGTCCGCTGGCCTGCAGTGCACCACGTCGACGCATAGAGAGTTCACAAGGACTTTGACTTGAAGTGTCCCTGAGACGTGGCTACTACGTATGCATCACTTCCCGGCGCCACGGAGTGAAGCGCCTTTGAGAACAGTCACCGAGCACGCAATACCTAATGGTAGGGTGACTATTTCGTGATCTCCGCTATCGTATGCTTCATTAACTTATAGTTCGCTTGGATTATGGTGAACCACAGCTCAATGCAGTTATTGTCACCTTTAACTCCACTATAGGTTTCCTTAAAAGTGCAAGCAGGTTGAAGGTGTCTGCGCGCTTAACGCCGGTGGCTTGCTTCTGCAAGAAAGTGATGTTAGTTTTTGTAGGAGGCTTTATGTTCGTGCCCTTTTTTTTTCTGACCAATACTGACTCGTGAGGCGCAGTTCTCCGTTCACCGGATGGTCAGCACATGAGTTCAGAACTGAATTGTCAGCGTAGGCTGACGAGGGTTAGAGCTACCGATTTTTCTTGTGGATGTTAGGCGGGTTGTGGTTCTTGTGATACGTTCTTCTACAGAAGAGTCAGATTCTTTGGCGGCTTCAAAAGGTTTCTGTTCCCGATCAAACTTCGTTATTGGAGGCTGCAAACGTGTTAATTCAGCGCAAGAAATCAGTGGTCCTGCACTCCTAAAAAGTTTGCACCCTTTAGAGCTTATTATGCAACATAATCATCTGTCTTACTTGCGTTTCCGTTCTTGAAAACTCTGAGCTCGCTACTTTCCTATCGAGGATATTCTGTCACGCTGATTACGCACACACCTGGAAGTATCGGGAGCGCAACATTAAAGAAAGGAAATGCGCGCAAGACATTATTGCTGTGGGAGAAGACAAGCCGCGATGGGTGTAAACATTTTTTCTAAGAATGTGGTCGTGGATGCCGTTGCCTATAGGCCAACTCGTTTCTCGCGACGTTGTTTTGACAAATGTATCACCACGTACGCATGCAGTTCCACTATGCATGATGACGCAATCTCATTTAGCTGATTAAGAAAACACAATACGCAAGCGCGCACACCGAAATAAAGCAAGTAGGAACCTCGTTAATGTCTTCTTAGGACCTCTTACAGTGTACTCATTTAATCGCCAATGTTCGAAACAAATTAGTTTCGTCTTGGCCCATTTGCACTCGTTCCACTGAACGAAATGTGTCTTGTAGTGAGGCTTCACCGCTTCTAAATTTCATCAGTAGTGACTGATTCGCATACATAGTCTGCATCCAGGCATCTACTCCAGTTAGTCAGACCATAAGTTCGTGTTGTAATATTTGGCCAAACTATGGCGCATCGCTATGTAATTTATCGCGAAAGTGTATAGCATACTTCGCTGCCGATTTACAACAATGGTGGGGGATGTGCGAACACAAACCACTTGCCCGTTCTTAGGCTACAGTGGCCAAAGCGTTCCAGTTCAAACAGGTCGCACGCGCAATGTCTGCGGCACGTTTTGCTAGCGATTGGGCATCGGAAGGCGTCACCGCGTGCGCCGGTTATCTCACGTTCATCGTGAAACGATACGCTGACGGCAAGCTAGGGCAACGATGATTTGGGTTTGTGCAGTCTGCATGTCGTTATCGTGAACCAAGGCGCGTATTATTTTGAGTGAGCGAGCGAGACCGATCGTGAGTGCGAGCAGCCCCAACCTGAGTCGCTGCCTTATCAATTTCTCAGCGCAGCACACGAGGCTAAAGCAACACTTGTAGCTCAGGTCCGCACATCAAAGAGCATTGCGTTGGCGATGCGCGTTTTTCTTCGCAGGTGCTTTCTATAAGCGTTTTTTTTTTCTTTCTTTAGTGTAGTAACACCAAGCCGGTGTCGCTGCAAAAGCGGTTATTGGAATACGAAAACCGGATAACCGGAATAATTGGTTGCGCTCTCTCTCTTTGGTTGTAGTATTGATATATCCCGTTCAGTCACGAATTACGTTCGACTGTCGATAAATGTGTGAAATTTACATAATTTTATGCCAAGGTTCTGGAGACTCCATAGAAAGCAATTCAAGGTGGGATGAGGATACCTCTGTGCATATTATAGACAGCCACCATCATTACATAGTAATTAATTATACATTTATTGCACACTCAGTCATGCTACGTTTCTTCATTAAAAATCATGAATCACCCGCTCGAATTACAAGCACAGGTTAATTGTTGGATGGAAGCATTGCAACGAGGAAAAAAAATCTTTTGCAATTACTACCGAAACACCCCACTTCAAATGTCCCGTCAAACACGCTAGTGCCGTCACCAAAGCGGTCGTCTGAAGCAATAAAATTCCCTCAGAAGTGAAATGGGTGTACTTTAGGTAACCGGAATGTTCAATATACTCAAAACTTAATGTTCGTTGTCTGTTACTTGGAACCACTGCACAGTAATGGCATATCGTCAATGTAATAAAGATAGGTGTGGGGTTTTAAATGGTATGATTTCAACAGGTCTGCTTCAAGCTGTCCCATGAAAATGTTCGCATGCGTGAATGGTGTTCCCACGCTAGTGCCTAAAGTTTGCAGGTAGTGAATAGAATCGAATTCGAAATAGTTGTGCGCGAGAACTTACCTAAGGAGTGACAGGTAAACTTCAGGAGCGCGCGCTTGGTGATTGACTGCGAGGGATTTCAATACGGCTTCAATTCCTTCACTCATGGATATGTTGGTGTAAAGGGCAGAAACATCTAAAGTGACTAGAATAACGCGGTCGGAAAGGATTTGGTTGGCGGTAATGTCGTCGATAATTCTGAGTAAGTGTGGCGTGTCTTGAGTGAAAGATGGGAGGGTGGTGGGGACGTTTGACAGGTGGTGATTTAGGAATTTAGATAGTGACTCCGTAGGCGTGTTGTTATTAGATACTATAGGGCGACCTGCGATTTGTGCTGTAAATATTCCTTCTACTGGAACATTGCGTATTTTAGGAAGGAGATAAAAGCGGCCTGCTTCTTTGTTCTTCGGCATCGTGAAGCGATATTCAGACTGGGTGATAAGTGCTCTGGACAGGAGGTTCGCTATTGGGCTTTACACAATATTGCTGTAGTCTGAAGTTGGCTTAGAGACGTGCTTCGTGTAATAGATGTGGTTAATCTGTTGTTTTGACGCCTGATTCTTGTAGTTTTCTAAAGGCCAGATTACCATACTGCCGTTTGTTGTCTGCTTCTTTTATTACAATATCATTTCTTTCCGTGAGAGCTTTAACAATTTGGGTGTTGAGCGCGGGGGTGAATAACTGTCACCTAAATGTGGAAGGAAATGTGGAAGCTTCCGAACAAACGCACGTTGTTGACAGTGAAAGCTGAATAATAAATGACAGCCGTCAATTGCGAGGATTATTGCCCTGTCGTTGCTGCAGCTAGAATAGCTCTTTACGCGAGCAATCACGCAGGAGACACCAATAAATGTGGCGATGTTTTTCTCGGTCGCGTATGAAATGCCGTACGGCACCACGTCTTAGACTTATTTTCGTGCCCAGGACTGTGCTTTTGACATTGGTTTATGCAATGGCCGAGTCCCGTATGAAGACAAGCTAGAGATGTTCTGGCCATTCAGGAGTTACGCTATGGTACCACATTCGCCATTTTTCCTTGTGTGATTGGCTCAAAGGGAAACTGCGCCCTCTATGATTGGCCGAGAAAAAAAAAAGCTGCAATATTTCGGAGTTTCATGATATCCAGAGTAGCAACCCAGTGTCTCTTATTATCACATTTTTTTTCGCCGTTCCTGCCACATGCGCAAATCACGTTTTCTTTTGTTTTTTTTTTATTTCATCACTGCTGTGAACGGCCGGCACGAGATGTACCCGATCGTGTCGAGCACCCATCTGTCGGACAAGGACGACACCAGAGTTTAGTGCTTCGTCACCAGGTCAAGCGTGGGAGGCAGCACCGTGGCCAACTGTACCAGCCAGAGCAGCAAGGCGAGGTCATCGAAGACGAGACTTTTCTTGCGTGGTAGTCTTTCCAATGCCTTTCGCTCTGCTAGGTAAGATTGCCTGTAAAATTATTTCACAAGCTCTGCACTCGAGCAGCCCATTGTCACCAGGTCGACTGCGGTGTACAAGGTACACTGCAAAGACCGTTACTTATCATTTCTTTACTTCAGCATCTTTAATGTGCCATGTCCTTCGTTCCCGCTTTCCTTCTATTCTTTTTCTAGACTGCCATCATTCACACATCAATTAATATTGAGCTTGCGAGTAAACTGCTTATTTGCATATTGTTTAATTTGTGCTATTAATAAGGTGCTCTTCAAAACGTGCAATTTAATGACAATTTAGTAATTTTGTGAATATATTTGGATGTGAAGACCGCTCTATATTAATGGTGACCCGCCGCGGTTGCTCAGTGGCTATGGTGTTGTGCTGCTGAGCACGAGGTCGCGGGATGGAATCCCGGCTACGGCGACCGCATTTCGATGGGGGTGAAATGCGAAAACACCCGTGTACTTAGATTGAGGTGCACGTTAAAGAACCCCGGGTAGCCAAAGTTTCCGGAGTCCTCCACTACGGCCTGCCTGATAATTAGAAAGTGCTTTTGGCACGTAAAACCCTATAATTAAAGAAGACATTAACGGTGCGAGCGGAGGTTCCTGGTTCGAGAACTATTGGAAAATTATTTTATAGTCAAGTTGTTCTGCTTCTGACACTATTGGATTGGCATTTGATTTGGTTTTGAGAATTATTACTCGCACACCACTAGTGAAACTCAAATCAAGCAAAATAGCCAATGAGAAAGATGAACATTGGTGTTATGGTTCTCCCCGAACGATAGGAAGCGCCCACCGTGCTTACTTCAAAGCTCGTGCAACGATTCCATGAGACATGATGCGCCATTACCTTGCAGTGGTGCTATGTCTAAGAGGAATATAACTTAATAGCGGGAAGCAACGTAGGCGTATGGTACATAATCCACAGGGGTTCTTGAAAGGCGCACAACGAAAGTCCATGCAGGAAAAATACGGAAGCAAGTCACGTCTCTTTCCATGGTACACCATGCGACCCGTAGATCAGTTGGTCACTGCAATAGGAAAAAGAGAAAGTAGTGATGTAAAACTTTTTTTGAGTCAGTTGGCTAGATGCAAACTACGAAAGCACGTATTACCCTTCTAAATAGTTATGGCTGCTTGCGTCACTGAGCTACATTATTCAACTAGTACTATTTGTAAAACTGCGCGCAATGTAGACAGGGTGTTTCAGCGAACGCTTTCAATAATTTTTGAAATTTACCTGTGGAAGATGGCGCAATTCTGGTTCATGAGGTGGTCTACTCGAAGCGGCGGACACTGCTTGAGCAAAAAAATGAAATGCATAATCATCTAATTGACCAAATTCACAAATTAAATTTCGAAGTAGTTACCTTGTGATCCAAATTGCAATTAACAAATTCTAGCCGTGGAGTTCGCGACGCGGATCCACTTGGAGCGAATTCTCAGGATGAGACCAGTTTCGAGATATGAATTCCCGAACTTTGCGGAGAAATGCACTAGCGTTCCAGTTACTTCCATGCTTTGAATGCACAAAACGACGTTTTGTTAAAAATGTAATGCATATAAAAATAACGAAGGGCGCGAAATCGCTGTTGACTGCGCTGTAACGTGACCGTAAGTGTTTTGCGCGGTCAACGAATCAATGAGCTCATGACGACACGAAGGATGTAGTTCTCACTCTCGCCTTGGTGTCTCTCCCAGGTCCACCTGGCTCCTGGAGCAGCGAGGTGAACAGCAGCCATTGCCGCACGCTCATGTCAGGTCGCAGGTGTCAGGCGTGCAACTTTGGCGACACAGTGCTCTATTCTTTCCGGTGGAATGAACATTCTGTTGCACGTCATGTCGCCGCGCAGCCGGCTACCCCAATTTGGGTGCCTGTTGGCCAGGATATCCAGCAGGGCGGAACCTTCTGGCACTGCCTTTCGAAGTGCAGATATATGAATCATCAGATATAACAAATTATTGTATATAACGAAGTAGGGATAAAATTTTTCGAAGTTTAACATTATCGACGTGTACGTTTATAACGAACGCATTGTGTTATCGGGTGGTACTTTGTTATGACGAGATTCAGCGGTAATATATGGCCACTATAATTGTAGACGTGTTCATGCTGTCCTACGAAGTTGTATCAGTCATAACTCTGGCCACCAACATTATTGCGTTGTTTTACTGCAAGCATTCTAATAAAACAATCAAAAACATGTTTCAAACCATAAGTATTCCCTTTAAATGGGCTAAAAATGAAGGCCTATAGAAATATTAGCATGCATGCTATAGCACACATGCAAATATTGACAAAAATGATTAGTGAATTTTAGGCTTGCTTCGTCATATTCAATAAAATAAAACACTGTCATAGCAAAGTTGGAGGGGGAACTAGGATTACTTTTTCGTATCCATTACTTCGTCATATCAATTATTACATGTACTGCGCTATGAATCTGTAGGGGACTTCAAGGGGAATTTCACTGAGTTCGTCACATTCATTATTTCTTAATATCTCGTTTCGCTATAACAAAGTTTACAAATTCCTTATACCGTTATTCATTTTATTGAGGTTCAAACGTGCATGCTCAGCTACTAACACATTGTCACTTGTTTTATGTCCACTGGGCAGGGCGAAGGCCTCTGCCAACGATATCATATTAGCCCTGTCTTATGCTAGCTGATTCCAACTTGCGCATGCGAATTTCCTAATGTCACTAGCCCACCTAATTTTTTGCTGTTCTCGACTTCGCTTCCATTCCCTTGGCACCCATTCTCTAACTGCAATGGTCCAGCGGTTATCAACCCGACGCATTACATGGCCTGCTTAAATCCATTTTTTTTTCTTCATGTCAACTAGAGTGTAGGCTATCCCCTTTTGCTCTCTGATTCGCACCGCTTTCGTCCTGTGTCTTAACGTTACGCATAACATTTTCCGTTCGATCGCTTCGCGTGGTCCTTAACTTGTTCTCGAGGTTCTTTGTTTACCTCCAAGTTTCTAACACATATATTGGCGCCGATACAATTCAATGATTATACACTTTTGAACTACAGGGATAGGCTCTTTTTCACTATTGGATAATGTGTACCGTATGCACTCCAACACATTTTTATTCTTGTGTAACTTTTCGTCTCGTGGTCAGGGTCGCCTGTGAGTAATTGACCTAGATAAACGTACTCATTCACAAACTCTAAAGGCTGTCTGGCGATCATAAATTCTTGTTTCTTTGCCAGGCTTTTTAACATTACCTTTCCCTTGTTATTATTAATCTTCAAACCCACTCTCGCGCTCAAACTGATAAAGATTTCTTATTGCTTCCTCATCATCTTCATGCAACCAGTGTGAAAAACTTGCGTAACTATTGCAATTTGTATAACATGTCTGTCTCTTCTGCGCTCATGGTCCCTACACGTGAATATGCAGTTTCCTTTTGTTCATTTTGGGCTAGCTGTGGCAGGAAAAGATTGCAACTGTTTTCATTCTTACAGAATCACTGTTACAGAATTTATGAGGGTTGTGCATCTCATCAGGATATTTGTGTAGGAATTAGTAAAGAAATCACGCTGTAAACTACTTTTCTTTTGCGAGGTAAAAATTTTCGGTCCTATCCTGGGCTTCGGAATATTTTGCAAGCACTGAACACCATAAAGCACAATTGGAGGTACCATCACCGTAAATTGAAGCATCCACAATTCTGAAACTATTGCTACTTATTGTTCCGTTGCCAAGTTCACCTGCATTTATATAAGTGATTTGTAACGTAAACGCATGTAATGCACCTGCATGTAAATGTGTAAATGTGGTTCCAGAACGTACACTCGAGACTGCTAGTACATGCTTAAAAACTGGCTACAGAGCTATTAGATCGCATGAATAATTCATGAAGTCGCACCCTTAAGGCATTGAAGATTCACACCCGTAACAGGCATTCCAATCGGGTATTTTTTAGTCACGTTTTATGCTGATACTGCAGTGATTCAAATGTGAATTAGTATAGACCATTTGCATAAACTTAGGCCCTCATATTTACAGTATGGAATTGGTAGACCGCATATGAAATGTTTCGTTAAGCTAGCTTGATGTTGAAGCTGAAGTTATAGCAGCCTGGTGTGTTGCAGCCTGCCCGGCGAACGTGGTAATCAACCCGTCCAGTACGATGGGGTCTGGAAGCGCCGTGCTGTCTTGCTGACCAGATTTTCCAGCAGCCTGGTGTCTTGATGCCCACCCTGCGGATCCGCTGACCAGCACACCCTGCGAGCTGGTATTTCGATGCGCGCCCCACTAACACGGTGGGAGCTCTTGTCGCCGCCGAGGCTTCTGATGGGAAGACCACGCGTGCGTTACGGAATCACAACAGGCAAAAGCTTTCTTCAAGCACAATTTCTTTGTGAAAAGCACAAGACAAAAGCTGGGCGCCCCGCAGGGGCGTCTGCGCGAGCAGGCGTTTGGTGCGTTGCGACACCACGTACCCGAGCACACGAGGGTTGGACCCTCCCGCGCGTAGCCGTGCGCGGCTTAGCCGTGTCTGGGGAAAAGGGGATCCTGGTGGTTGAGCCGAAGCTGGGTGTTTGGACCTTTAAGGCCCCCCGGCGGAGGCAACACACCTCTTCGGCCTCGGCTTCACATAGACGGCACCTCCAGACTGACCCACCTGGAGGAAATCGGCAGTCGCCTTTTCCTGTCACTCTCTCCCTACAACCTTTGTCTTTCCCTTACTTTCCACCTTTCCTGTCTCCTTCTCTCTTCTGTTTACTTCCGTTTACCTTGGCGGCAAGGGTTAACCCTGTGTGGCTATCCAACCTTGGGTACACCATATTTGGTTATAGTGGCGGCGTACGACTGGCGTCGTGCAGACTTGCATGCAAGCTCTGCCGCGTCCCCTCGTTGGGCTCCGTGGTGGGCGGTCGGCGCTGTTGCCGAATTTTTATACATTTTCATGGAAACTTCCTTCCCCAAACTTCCTGATCGCCCTCAGAAACGAGGGCGCACCGAAGATCTCTTTCAATTTTTCGGACAACAAGTCCACAACTTTCCTCGATTCCACGTGATTCACTCAGAAAAGCCAGACAAACTTGTGCGATCCATTTCACCATTCCTTGTTTCCAAGTCTTTGACCGAAGTTTTCGGTACAGGATATAAGGTTTCGAGAATGTCAAGTGGTGATCTCCTTTTGGAGCTCCAAAATCAGAAGCAGTATGAGAAGCTGCCGAAACTTGTGTCATTTGGGGAGATTCAAGTAACAGTAACCCCGCACCGTACCATGAACACAAGCCGTGGTGTTGTCTCGGACGATGACTTGCTGGAGCTCACTGAGGATGAACTCTTGGAGGGCTTCAGTGACCAGAACGTTATCAATGTTAAAAGAATTAAGATCAGGCGTGACAGCAAAGAAATCAAGACCAAACACCTTATATTGACTTTTGGCTCAAGTATTTTGCCCGAGTCTGTAGAGGCCGGGTACATCAAGCTCCGTGTTAGGCCATATGTGCCAAATCCGCTTAGATGTTTCAAATGCCAACGCTTCGGCCACAGTTCGCAGAGCTGCCGAGGCCGTCAAACCTGTGCGAAGTGCAGTGCACACGAACATACTTCTGAAGCTTGCGTGAACACTCTCCATTGTGTAAACTGTGAAGGCGAGCACGCCGCATACTCGCGGTCGTGCCCGTCTTGGAAGAAAGAAAAAGAAATAGTCACAATCAAAGTTAAAGAAAACATATCGTACAAAGAGGCACGCAGGCGGGTAGCATACCTGTCTAAGAGTAGCTTTGCCGATGTGGCGCGTAAGGGGGCAGCGTCACAACGGCCTCCGGCGGCTGTCCGACCCACAGGCAGTGAGTCGGCGGTTACGCCATCTGCCCCCGCGGCGGTTGCAGCTAGCGCTGCTCCGTCTACCCAGCAGACGGGGCCATCGACCCCGAAGGTGGACGCAGCCGACGCTGCCCCAGCCTCCGAGGCCCCTTCCAGCGCTGGCAACGGCCAGCGCAGCCAAATCCCTCAGGGAGCCCCATCGACCTCCGGGCTGGTGGGCGCAGGGGTCTTGCCCTCCAAGGCGGGACTCCCTCTGAAAACCACTCGCTCGCAAGAGCGCTTGTCCGGCGCCTCACACGAGGCAATGGACACTACACCTGTCCCCAAGGCGCACCAAGCGCCTAAGGAGCGTCGAGAATCGCTCGAACGCTTCAAAAAGAACAAAACACCTATTACAGGGCCTCGAAAGGGCTCTGTAATCTAAGACATCTTTCCGTTTCCGTACACACAGCACCAATTTACTCTAAATATGGATACACAAATTATTCAATGGAACGTCAGAGGTCTTCTTAGAAACCTGGATGACGTACAAGAACTCATACACAAACACAATCCAAAAGTGCTGTGTTTACAGGAAACACACCTAAAATCAAAACACACAAACTTTCTCCGACAGTATATAACTTTTCGCAAAGATCGCGATGATGCTATCGCATCATCGGGAGGGGTAGCTATAGTTATCCACAAAAGCATTGCGTGTCAACATTTACAGCTCCAAACGCCTCTTGAAGCAGTGGCAGTTCGAGCTGTCCTCCTAAACAAACTCATCACCATTAGCTCGCTTTACGTACCCCCACACTACAAATTAAACAAACATGAATTCCAGTCATTTATAGACGAATTGCCAGAACCTTATGTTGTTCTTGGCGATTTCAATGCACACAGCACCTTGTGGGGAGACTCTCGTATCGATGCGCGAGGGCGTCTCGTTGAACAGTTCCTTTACTCTTCTGGAGCGTGCCTTCTAAATAAGAAAGAACCCACATATTACTCTCTTGCGAACAGAACCTTTTCGTCAATAGATCTTAGTATAGTATCCGCCTCTTTACTGCTCGAACTCGAATGGGAAGTTACGAGCAATCCTTACGGGAGCGATCACTTCCCCGTATTGCTAAGAACATTTAAAGAAAATGAATTTCCTCCACAAGCTCCTAGGTGGAAGATTGATACAGCAGACTGGGAGAAATTCCGAACTTTAAGTAGTATTTCATGGGATGAGATGTCCTCGTTAGGAATTGATGCTGCCGTGGAATACTTTACAGCCTTCATAATAGATGCCGCAACTAAATGTATATCACAAGTAAATGGCTTGGCATGCAAACGGCGTGTCCCGTGGTGGAACGAGGACTGTAGGATCGCTCGTAAGAAACAGAACAAAGCGTGGGGGTTGCTACGCGCCTCTCCCACTGCGGAGAATCTGTTTAACTTTAAGAAAGTGAAATCGCAAGGCAGGCGAACACGCCGACAGGCTAGAAGAGAGAGTTGGCAGACGTTTTTATCCGGTATCAACTCGTATACAGATGAGGCCAAAGTCTGGAACCGGGTTAATAGGATAAAAGGGCGACAAACATATTCACTTCCTTTGGTAAACACACAAGGTGAAACACTAAAAGATCAGGCAGATTCACTTGGGGAACACTTCGAGAGCGTGTCGAGTTCAAACCATTATTCGCAATCATTTTTGAGATACAAACAAATAGAAGAATGTAAGCCCATAATACGAAAATCCAGGCAGAATGAACCTTATAACCGGCCTTTCAATATTGCTGAGTTGAGAGCTGCCTTGACCACATGCAGGGGCTCTGCGCCGGGACCTGATAGGGTCATGTACGAAATGATCAGAAACTTACACGCTGACACCAAACTCACACTACTCACGCTTTTCAACGCTATTTGGGCTGCGGGAAACCTCCCATCCACATGGAAAGAAGCGATTGTGGTCCCTGTTCTTAAACAGGGCAAGGACCCTTCCTTGGCGGCAAGTTACCGTCCGATAGCCCTTACAAACTGTATTTGTAAGCTTTTTGAAAAAATGGTTAACCGCAGACTTGTACATTTCCTTGAACTAAGCAATATGCTCGATCCCTTTCAGTGTGGCTTTAGACAAGGGCGGTCCACAACCGATCACCTTGTGCGCATTGAGGGCAACATTCGCGACGCCTTTCTACATAAACAATATTTCCTATCCGTATTCCTCGATATGGAGAAGGCGTACGACACTGCGTGGCGTTATGGAATCTTGAGAGACTTGTCGGGAATTGGCATCCGTGGCAATATGCTCGTCCTAATAGAAAGCTATTTGTCCAACCGTACATTCCGTGTGAAAGTCGGCAATGTATTGTCGCGACCTTTTATACAGGAAACTGGTGTACCCCAAGGAGGTGTACTTAGCTGCACGCTCTTCATCTTAAAAATGAACACGCTTCGTGCTTCATTACCGCCAGCCATTTTTTATTCTGTTTACGTAGACGACATACAGATAGGTTTCAAATCCTGCAACCTTACAGTATGCGAGAGGCAAGTACAACAGGGCTTGAACAAAGTGTCCAAATGGGCAGATGAAAACGGATTTAAATTTAACCCCAACAAAAGTTCTTGTGTGCTTTTCACAAGAAAGAGAGGGCTCATTGCAGAACCCAGTATCGAAATGTATGGTCAGCGAATTCCTGTGAACAAAGAACACAAGTTCTTAGGCATCATACTTGATTCAAAATTAACTTTCATTCCACACATAAAGTACCTCAAGGTCAAATGCTTAAGAACAATGAACTTACTTAAAGTGTTATCCCACACAGCATGGGGCAGCGACAGGAAATGTTTAATGAATCTTTACAAGAGCCTCATCCGATCGCGGTTGGACTACGGTGCCGTGATCTATCATTCTGCAGCCCCGAGCGCGCTAAAGATGCTAGATCCGGTCCACCATCTAGGAATCCGACTGGCCACTGGCGCTTTCAGAACGAGTCCCATACAAAGTTTATATGTAGAATCAAATGAGTGGTCACTTCATCTGCAGAGAACATACATCAGCCATACATATTTTCTGAAAGTCCACTCAAACCCCCAACATCCCTGTTTTAGTACCATTAATGACATGACATGTGCTACACTCTTTCGCAATCGTCCGTCCGTAAGACAGCCTTTCTCGCTGCGTGTGAGGGAGCTTAGCGAAGAAATGCACGTTCCACTCCTCGAGCTTCGCCTAATGCATCCAGCCAAGCTGCTACCTCCTTGGGAGTGGCAGCTCATACAATGTGATATATCGTTCGTGGAAGTCACAAAGCATGCCCCAGAGATTGAAATCAAGATGCATTTCCGGGAACTCCAGCACAAATACTCCTGCACGGAGTTCTACACAGACGCATCAAAGTCACACGACGGGGTATCCTATGCAGCCGTCGGTCCATCCTTCTCGGAATCCGACGTACTGCACCCGGAAACTAGTATCTTTACGGCTGAGGCCTACGCACTGCTGTCGGCCGTAAAGCATATAAATAAATCAGAACTCCAGAAATCAATTATATATACGGACTCCCTCAGTGTTGTGAAGGCCTTGATGTCTTTCTGTAATCACAAAAATCCAGTATTTAATGAGCTCTACTCCGCACTGTGCAAAGCATATATATCTAACCAACATGTGATCATATGCTGGGTGCCTGGACATAGGGGCATCGAGGGAAACGTTCTAGCCGACCAGATGGCCACATCAATCTCATTGCATGCAGATAATCCTACTGCTTCAGTCCCTGTCACAGACCTGAAGCCTTTCTTAAGAAGGAAACTACGAAGCCACTGGCAACGCATGTGGGACGAAGAAATAAATAATAAACTGCATGTAATAAAGCCACAATTAGGTTTCTGGCCTCTTGTAACAAAATGCCGCCGGACAGATGTGCTATTCTGCCGCCTAAGAATAGGACACACTTTTGGCACACATAACTTTTTACTCACGGGAAACGAGCCTCCAACCTGTGGTAGATGCGGGGAGAGGCTGACCGTCCTCCACGTCCTACTGGAGTGTCGGGAAGCCGAACCCGAGAGAAAAAAACATTTTCTCTTAGCATACAGGCACCACATCCCCCTTCATCCTGTTATGTTACTTGGTCCAGAACCACTCTTTGACACCAACGCCGTCTTAGGCTTTCTGAAAGATGTTGTGTTGCATGTTATTAGCCCCACACGTTCGTAGCGCTTCCTCTCTTCTGAGGATGTCGCTGGGATAATTATTTTGAATAAGCACATGCCTCTAGGCCCTTGTGGTTCAAGGGCTCTGGCGAGGCTGTTGTGCTGTAAGCAATTTAACGTCTCGCATATTTTAAACAATGCATCATTCTTTTACGATGGATTTTAATCTTCAGTCTTCGTCATTAATCATCGCCATAATTTTATAGCACGTAGATTTTACGCACTTTACAGCGACTATTTTTAGGCCACTTTACAGCCAAGTCACATCTTCCATAATACATCGTTAACACTACCATTTGTCATGGCGCTCTTTGGCCATACCTGGCCCTTGCGCCATAAAACACTACACATCATCATCATCAAAAGCTGGGCGAGTTAACATACGCAAATTTAGCGCCTGTGTATACTTCGTTTTTTTACTCGCTGTTTAGTTTCACCCATTACTTCGTATTTAAAGATTGTCTTCGGTGCAATAATGGGAGATGTAGTCTGACTCGATGTCGCGGGTTGATTTCGCATTGGCTGCCATTTTGCCAATAACAGTGCATGTGGTTGCGCGAGTGAGTGGTCGCATCTTTTCCTGAATAACTTTAGCCTTTAACGCGTGAACGCAACTCGCCCCACTTTTGTGAAGACACCAAAAATTTGATCGATCAATTCTCGCTGCTCATTAACGTAGGACCTCCCCGTGGTTTTGGGTCAGAGAGCACGGGACCTAACCCCGGTCAAAGTTCCACTTCCTAGCGTACGAGGTAAGCGCAATCCTTACGATTGTTTTGAACTAATTTGTCCAGATTCATTTATCAATCGCTTAAGTTATCGTCAGCATATGTTCAATTGCAGGGGGCGTAAAGTATGCGTAGAAATTTCGCTTTTCAGAGAAGTGAGGGAACAGGAGCACGTCGGGGTTCTAATGGGCTATATGCTGATATTTTCAACCACGACTCATTTGGGCAAATTGGTCTTTCAGTCGTGTAACTTAGCGTGAGTGTAATTGCGTTCGCTGAGGCAGTGTTGTATACGTCCCATTTGAGCCTTTAAGAGATAAGAGCCAACAGCAGTGCCTTGAGATTCGAACAGGCAATAGCCTAGCGTATTTTTTTTTTTTTTTTTGCGTGATAACTAATATGCAAGTATTCGTTTATCAGTCATTTAGGCAAGTGTCAGCATATGTTCATTTGCAGGGGGCGTAATAAGTGTGCGTAGAAATTGAGCTTCTCAGAAAAGTGAAGGAACAGGAGCATGCCGAAGTTGTAATGGGCTAAAGGCTGATGTTTTGAACCACAACAACTGATTTGGGCAAATTGGTTTTTAAATCATGGACGTTAGTGTGGGTGTAATTGCATTCGCTGAGGCAGTGTTGTATGCATCCGATTTCAGCTTTTCAGATATATGAGTGAAAAGCAATGCGTTGGGATTCGAACAGGCTGTAGCCTGGCGTTTTTTTGCGCGGTAACTAATATGTGCATATTGATTTATCAATCGTTTATGTTATTATCAGCATATATTCACGTGCCCAGGACTGTGCTTTTGACATTGGTTTATGCAATGGCCGAGTCCCGTATGAAGACAAGCTAGAGATGTTCTGGCCATTCAGAAGTTACGCTATGTTATCACATTCGCCATTTTTCCTTGTGTGATTGGCTCATAGGGACACTGCCCCCGCTATGATTGGCCGAGAAAAGAAAGAAGAAATATTTCGGAGTTTCATGGTATCCAGAGTAGCAACCCAGTGTCTCTTACTATCACATTTTCTTACGCCGTTCCTGCCACATACGCAAATCACGTATTTTTTTTTTTTTTTTTTTTATTTCATCACTGCCGTGAACGGCCGGCACGAGATGTACCCGATCGTGTCGAGCACCCATCTGTTGGACAAGGACGACGCCAGAGTTTAGTGCTTCGTCACCAGGTCAAGCGTGGGAGGCAGCACCGTGGCCAACTGTACCAGCCAGAGCAGCAAGGTGAGGTCATCGAAGACGAGACTTTTCTTGCGTGGTAGTCTTTCCAATGCCTTTCGCTCTGCAAGGTAAAATTGCCTGTAAAATTATTTCTCAAGCTCTGCACTCGAGCAGCCCATTGTCACCAGGTCGACTGCGGTGTACAAGGTACACTGCAAAGACCGTTACTTGTCATTTCCTTACTTCAGCATCTTTAATGTGCCATGTCCTTCCTTCCCGCTTTCCTTCTATTCTTTTTCTAGACTGCCATCATTCACACTCATCAATTAATATTGAGCTTGCGAGTAAACTGCTCATTTGCATATTGTTTAATTTGTGCTATTAATAAGCTGCTCTTCAAAACGTGCAATTTATTCACAATTTAGTAATTTTGTGAATATATTTGGTTGTGCAGACCGCTCTATATTAATGGTGACCCACCGTGGTTCCTCAGTGGCTATGGTGTTGTGCTGCTGAGCACGAGGTCGCGGGATGGAATCCCGGCCACGGCGACCGCATTTCGATGGGGGTGAAATGCGAAAACACCCGTGTACTTAGATTTAGGTGCACGTTAAAGAACCCCGGGTAGCCAAAGTTTCCGGAGTCCTCTACTACGGCGTGCCTGATAATCAGAAAGTGCTTTTGGCACGTAAAACCCTACAAATAAAAAAAAAAAACATTAATGGTGCGAGCGGAGGTTCCTGGTTCGAGAACTATTCGATAACTATTCTATAGTCAAGTTGTTCTGCTTCTGACACTATTCGATTGGCATTTTATTTGGTTTTGAGAATTATTACTCGCACACCCCTAGTGAAACTCAAATACAAGCAAAATAGCCAATGAGAAAGATGAACATTGGTGTTGTGATTCTCCCCGAACGATAGGAAGCGCCCACCGTGCTTATTTCAAAGCTCGTGCAATGATTCCATGAGACATGATGCGCCATTAACTTGCAGTGGTGCTAGCTTTCAGAGTGTTATTCCTTAAAAGCGGGAAGCAACGTAGGCGTACGGTACATAATCCAGAGGGGTTCTTGAAAGGCTCGCAACGAAAGGCCATGCAGAAAAAATACGGAAGCGAGTCACGTAGCTTTCCATGGTACACCATGCGACCCGTCGATCAGTTGGCCACTGCAATAAGAAAAAGAGAAAGTAGTGATGTAAAACTTTTTTTGAGTCTGTTGGCTAGATGCAAACTACGAAAGCACTTCCCTTCTAGATATTGATCGCTGCTTGCGTCACTGAGCTCATTTTTCAATTAGTACCAGTTGTAAAACTGCGCGCAATGTAGACAGGGTGTTTCAGCGAACGGTTTTAATAATTTTCGAAATTTACCTGTGGAAGATGGCGCAATTCTGGTTGATGAGGTGGTCTACTCGAAGCGGCGGACACTGCTTGAGCAAAAAAATGAAATGCATAATCATCTAATTGACCAAATTCACTAATTAAATTTCTAAGTAGTTACCTTATGACCTTATGACCCAAATTGCAATTAACAAATTCTAGCCATGGAGTTCGCGTGGAGGATCCACTTGGAGCGAATTATCAGGATGAGACCAGTTTCCAGATATGAATTCCCGAACTTTGCGGAGAAATGCACTAGCGTTCCAGATACTTCTGTGCTTTGAATGCACAACACAACGTTTTGTTAAGAAATTTTTTCATATAAAGATAACCAAGGGCGCGAAATCGCTGTTGACTGCGCTGTAACGTGACGGTAAGTGCTTTGCGCGGTCAACGAATCGATAAGCTCATGACGACACGAAGGATGCAGTTCTCACTCTCGCCTTGGTGTCTCTCCCAGGTCCACCTGGCTCCTGGAGCAGCGAGGTGAACAGCAGCCATTGCCGCACGCTCATGTCAGGTCGCAGGTATCAGGCGTGGAACTTTGGCGACACAGTGCTCCAGTCTTTCCGGTGGAATGAACATTCCATTGCACATCATGTCGCCGCGCAGCCGGTTACCCCAGTTTGGGTGCCTGTTGGCCAGGATGTCCAGCAGGGCGCAACCTTCTGGCACTGCCTGTCGAAGTGCAAAGATATATAATGAATCATCAGATATAACAAATTATTGGATATAACGAAGTAGGGAAAAAAGTTTTCGAAGTTTCTTCAAGATTATCGACGTGTACACTTATAACGAATGCATTGTGTTATCGGGTGGTACTTTGTTATAACGAGATTCGGCGGTAATATATGACCACTATAATTGTAGACGTGTTCATACTGCGCTACGAAGTTGTATCAGTCATAACTCTGGCCACCAACATTATTGCGTTGTTTTACTGCAAGGATTCTAATAAAACAATCAAAAACATGTTGTGAACCATAAATAATCCCTTTATATGGGCTAAAAATCAAGCCGTATAGAAATAGCCTCCAAGCTATAGCATATATGCAAATATTGACAAAAATGATTAGTGAATTTTAGACTTGCTTCGTCATATTCAATAAAATAAAAACCTGTCGTAGCAAAGTTGGAGGGGGAACAAGGATTACTTTCTCATATCTATTACTTCGTCATATCAATTATTACATGTAGTGCACTATGAATCTGTAGGGGATTTCAAGGGAAATTTCGCTGAGTTCGTCATATCCATTATTTCGTAATATCTCGTTTCGCTATAACAAAATTTTACAAATTCCTTATGCCGTTATTCGTTGTATTGAGGTTCAACCGTATATGCTGAACTAGTAACTAGCACATTGTCGCTGATTTTATGTCCACAGGGCAGGGCGAAGGCCTCTCCCATCGATCTCAGATCAGCCCTGTCTTACGCTAGCTGATTCGAACTTGCGCATGCAAATTTTCTAATCTCACCAGCCCACATAATTTTCTGCTGTCCTCGACTTTGCTTTCCTTCCGTTGGCACCCATTCTGTAACTCTAATGGTCCGCAAGTTATCAACCCCACTAATGCATGGCCTGCTTAGATGCATTTTTTCTTAATTTCAACTAAAATATCGGCTATCCCCTTTTGCTCTCTGATTCACACCGCTCTCATCCTGTGTCTTAACGTTACGCTTAACATTTTCCGTTCGATTGCCTCGCGTGGTCCTTAACTTGTTCTCGAGGTTCTTTGTTTACCTCCAAGTTTCTAACACATATATTGGCGCCGATACAATTCAATGATTGTACACTTTTCAACGACAGAGATATGCTCTCTTTCATTATTGGATAACGTATACTGTATGCGCTCGAACACATTTTTATTCTTTTGTAAGTTTTCGTCTCGTGGTCAGGGTCGCCTGTGAGTAATTGACCTAGATAAACGTACTCCTTCACAGACTCTAAAGGCTGTCTGGCGATCGTAAATTTTTGTTTCTTTGTCAGGCTTTTTAACATTACCTTTCTCTTTTTATTATTAATCTTCAAACCCATTCTTGCGCTCGAACTGATAAAGATTTCTTATTGCTTCCTCATAATCTTCATGCAACCAGTGTGAAACACTTGCGTAACTATTGCAATTTGTATAACACGTCTGTCTCTTCTGCGCTCATGGTCCCTACACGTGAATATGCAGTTTCCTTTTGTTCATTTTGGGCTAGCTGTGGCAGGAAAAGATTGCAAGTCTTTTCATTCTTACAGAATCACTGTTGCAGAATTTATGAGGGTTGTGCATCTGATCAGGATATTTGTGTAGGAATTAGTAAGGAAATCGCGCTGTGAGCTACTTTTCTTTTGTGATGTAAACATTTTCGGTCCTACCCTGGGCTTCGGAATATTTTGCAAGTACTGAACACCATAAAGCACAATTGGAGGTACCATCACCGTAAATTGAAGCATCCACCATTCTGAAACTATTGCTACTTATTGTTCTGTTGCCAAGTTCACCTGCATTTGTAAATGTGCTTTGTAACGTAAATGCATGTAATGCACCTGCATGTAAATGTGTAAATGTGGTTCCAGAACGTGCACTCGAGACTGCTAGTACATGCTTAAAACTGGCTACAGAGCTATTAGATCGCATGAATAATTCATGAAGCCGCACCCTTAAGGCATTGAGGATTCATACCCGTAACAGGCATTCCAATCGGGTATTTTCTGGTCACGTTTTATGCTGATACTGCAGTGATTCAAATGTGAATTAGTATAGACCATTTGCAAAAATTAGGCCCTCATATTCACAGTATGGAATTGGTAGACCGCATATGAAATGTTTCGTTAAGCTAGCTTGATGTTGAAGCTGAAGTTATAGTGGCCTGGTGTGTTGCAGCCTGCCCTGCGAACCTGGTAATCAACCCGTCCAGTACGATGGGGTCTGGAAGCGCCGTGCTGTCTTGCTGACCAGATTTTCCAGCAGCCTGGTGTCTTGATGCCCACCCTGCGGATCCACTGACCAGCACACCCTGCGAGCTGGTATTTCGATGCGCGCCCCACTAACACGGTGGGAGCTCTTGTCGCCGCCGAGGCTTCTGATGCGAAGATCACCCGTGCGTTACGGAATCACAAGGGGCAAAAGTTTTCTTCAAGCACAATTTCTTTGTGAAAAGCACAAAACAAAAGCTGGGCGAGTTAACATACGCAAATTTAGCGCCTGTGTATACTTCGTTTTTTTACTCGCTGTTTAGTTTCACCCATTACTTCGTATTTAAAGATTGTCTTCGGTGCAATAATGGGAGATGTAGTCTGACTCGATGTCGCGGGTTGATTTCGCATTGGCTGCCATTTTGCCAATAACAGTGCATGTGGTTGCGCGAGTGAGTGGTCGCATCTTTTCCTGAATAACTTTAGCCTTTAACGCGTGAACGCAACTCGCCCCACTTTTGTGAAGACACCAAAAATTTGATCGATCAATTCTCGCTGCTCATTAACGTAGTACCTCCCCGTGGTTTTGGGTCAGAGAGCACGGGACCTAACCCCGGTCAAAGTTCCACTTCCTAGCGTACGAGGTAAGCGCAATCCTTACGATTGTTTTGAACTGATTTGTCCAGATTCATTTATCAATCGCTTAAGTTATCGTCAGCATATGTTCAATTGCAGGGGGCGTAAAGTATGCGTAGAAATTTCGCTTTTCAGAGAAGTGAGGGAACAGGAGCACGTCGGGGTTCTAATGGGCTATATGCTGATATTTTCAACCACGACTCATTTGGGCAAATTGGTCTTTCAGTCGTGTAACTTAGCGTGAGTGTAATTGCGTTCGCTGAGGCAGTGTTGTATACGTCCCATTTGAGCCTTTAAGAGATAAGAGCCAACAGCAGTGCCTTGAGATTCGAACAGGCAATAGCCTAGCGTATTTTTTTTTTTGCGTGATAACTAATATGCAAGTATTCGTTTATCAGTCATTTAGGCAAGTGTCAGCATATGTTCATTTGCAGGGGGCGTAATAAGTGTGCGTAGAAATTGAGCTTCTCAGAAAAGTGAAGGAACAGGAGCATGCCGAAGTTCTAATGGGCTAAAGGCTGATGTTTTGAACCACAACAACTGATTTGGGCAAATTGGTTTTTAAATCATGGACGTTAGTGTGGGTGTAATTGCATTCGCTGAGGCAGTGTTGTATGCATCCGATTTCAGCTTTTCAGATATATGAGTGAAAAGCAATGCGTTGGGATTCGAACAGGCTGTAGCCTGGCGTTTTTTTGCGCGGTAACTAATATGTGCATATTGATTTATCAATCGTTTATGTTATTATCAGCATATGTTCACGTGCCCAGGACTGTGCTTTTGACATTGGTTTATGCAATGGCCGAGTCCCGTATGAAGACAAGCTAGAGATATTCTGGCAATTCAGAAGTTACGCTATGGTGCCACATTCGCCATTTTTCCTTGTGTGATTGGCTCATACGGAAACTGCGCCCTCTATGATTGGCCGAGAAATAAAAAGCAGAAATATTTCGGTGTTTCATGGTACCCAGAGTAGCAACCCATTGTCTCTTATTATCACATTTTTCTTTCGCCGTTCCTGCCACATGCGCAAATCACGTGTTCTTTTGTTTTGTTTTTTATTTCATCACTGCTGTGAACGGCCGGCACGAGATGTACCCGATCGTGTCGAGCACCCATCTGTCGGACAAGGACGACGCCAGAGTTTAGTGCTTCGTCACCAGGTCAAGCGTGGGAGGCAGCACCGTGGCCAACTGTACCAGCCAGAGCAGCAAGGTGAGGTCATCGAAGATGAGACTTTTCTTGCGTGGTAGTCTTTCCAATGCCTTTCGCTCTGCAAGGTAAAATTGCCTGTAAAATTATTTCTCAAGCTCTGCACTCGAGCAGCCCATTGTCACCAGTTCGACTGCGGTGTACAAGGTACACTGCAAAGACCGTTACTTATCATTTCTTTACTTCAGCCGCTTTAATGTGCCATGTCCTTCCTTCCCGCTTTCCTTCTATTCTTTTTCTAGACTGCCATCATTCGCACTCATCAATTAATATTGAGCTTGCGAGTAAACTGCTCATTTGCATATTGTTTAATTTGTGCTATTAATAAGCTGCTCTTCAAAACGTGCAATTTATTCACAATTTAGTAATTTTGTGAATATATTTGGTTGTGCAGACCGCTCTATATTAATGGTGACCCGCCGTGGTTCCTCAGTGGCTATGGTGTTGTGCTGCTGAGCACGAGGTCGCGGGATGGAATCCCGGCCACGGCGACCGCATTTCGATGGGGGTGAAATGCGAAAACACCCGTGTACTTCGATTTAGGTGCACGTTAAAGAACCCCGGGTGGCCAAAATTTCAGGAGTCCTCCACTACGGCGTGCCTGATAATCAGAAAGTGCTTTTGGCACGTAAAACCCTATAATTAAAAAAGAACATATTAATGGTGCGAGCGGAGGTTCCTGGTTTGAGAACTATTCGAAAATTATTCTATAGTCAAGTTGTTCTGCTTCTGACACTATTCGATTGGCATTTGATTTGGTTTTGAGAATTATTACTCGCACACCCCTAGTGAAACTCAAATACAAGCAAAATAGCCAATGAGAAAGATGAACATTGGTGTTATGATTCTCCCCGAACGATAGGAAGCGCCCACCGTGCCTACTTCAAAGCTCGTGCAACGATTCCATGAGACATGATGCGCCATTAACTTGCAGTGGTGCTATGTTTAAGAGGAATATAATTTAAAAGCGGGAAGCAACGTAGGCGTATGATACATAATCCACAGGGGTTCTTTAAAGGCGCACAACGAAAGTCCATTCAGGAAAAATACGGAAGCAAGTCACGTCTCTTTCCATGGTACACCATGCGACCCGTCGATCAGTTGGTCACTGCAATAGGAAAAAGAGAAAGTAGTGATGTAAAACTTTTTTTGAGTCAGTTGGCTAGATGCAAACTACGAAAGCACGTATTACCCTTCTAAATATTGATGGCTGCTTGCGTCACTGAGCTACATTATTCAATTAGTACTAGTTGTAAAACTGCGCGCAATGTAGACAGGGTGTTTCAGCGAACGCTTTTGATAATTTTTGAAATTTACCTGTGGAAGATGGCGCAATTCTGGTTCATGAGATGGTCTACTCGAAGCGGCGGACACTGCTTGAGCAAAAAAATGAAATGCATAATCATCTAATTGACCAAATTCACTAATTAAATTTCGAAGTAGTTACCTTGTGATCCAAATTGCAATTAACAAATTCTAGCCGTGGAGTTCGCGACGCGGATCCACTTGGAGCGAATTCTCAGGATGAGACCAGTTTCGAAATATGAATTCCCGAACTTTGCGTAGAAATGCACTAGCGTTCCAGTTACTTCCGTGCTTTGAATGCACAAAACGACGTTTTGTTAAGAAAGTAATGCATATAAAAATAATGAATGGCGCGAAATCACTGTTGACTGCGCTGTAACGTGACCGTAAGTGTTTTGCGCGGTCAACAGATCGATAAGCTCATGACGACACGAAGGATGCAGTTCTCACTCTCGCCTTGGTGTCTCTCCCAGGTCCACCTGGCTTCTGCAGCAGCGAGGTGAACAGCAGCCATTGCCGCACGCTCATGTCAGGTCGCAGGTATCAGGCGTGCAACTTTGGCGACACAGTGGTCCAGTCTTTCCGGTGGAATGAACATTCCGTTGCACATCATGTCGCCGCGCAGCCGGCTACCCCACTTTGGGTGCCTGTTGGCCAGGATATCCAGCAGGGCGGAACCTTCTGGCACTGCCTGTCGAAGTGCAAAGATATATAATGAATCATCAGATATAACAAATTATTGGATATAAAGAAGTAGAAAAAAAAATGTTCGAAGTTTCTTCAACATTATCGACGAGTACGCTTATAACGAATGCATTGTGTTATCGAGTGGTACTTTGTTATGACGAGATTCGGCGGTAATATATGACCACTATAATTGTAGACGTGTTCATACTGTGCTACGAAGTTGTATCAGTCAAAACTCTGGCCACCAACATTATTGCGTTGTTTTACTGCAAGGATTCTAATAAAACAATCAAAAACATGTTGTAAACCATAAATAATCCCTTTAAATGGGCTAAAAATCAAGGCCTATAGAAATATTAGCATGCATGCTATAGCACACATGCAAATATTGACAAAAATGATTAGTGAATTTTAGGCTTGCTTCGTCATATTCAATAAAATAAAACCCTGTCATAGCAAAGTTGGGCGGGGAACTAGGATTACTTTTTAATATCCATTACTTCGTCATATCAATTATTACATGTACTGCGCTATGAATCTGTAGGGGACTTCAAGGGAAATTTCACTGAGTTCGTCACATTCATCATTTCCTAATATCTCGTTTCGCTATAACAAAGTTTTACAAATTCCTTATACTGTTATTCATTTTATTGAGGTTCAACCGTACATGCCGAGCTACTAACACATTGTCACTTGTAATATGTCCACTGGCCAGGGCGAAGGCCTCTGCCAATCATATCATATTACCCCTGTCTTACGCTAGCTGATTCCAACTTGCGCATGCTAATTTCCTAATGTCACTAGCCCACCTAATTTTTTGCTGTTCTCGACTTCGCTTCCGTTCCCTTGTCACCCATTCTCTAACTGCAATGGTCCACCGGTTATCGATCCCCCGCATTACATGGCCTGCTTAAATTCATTTTTTCCTTCATCTCAACTAGAGCGTAGGCTATCCCCTTTTGCTCTCTGATTCGCACTGATTTCATCCTGTGTCTTAACGTTACGCCTAAGATTTTCCGTTCGATCGCTTCGCGTGGTCCTTAACTTGTTCTCGATGTTCTTTGTTTACCTCCAAGTTTCTAAGACATATATTGGCGCCGATACAATTCAATGGTTATACACTTTTGAACTACAGGCATAGGCTCTTTTTCACTATTGGGTAGTGTGAACCGTATGCACTCCAACACATTTTTAATCTTGTGTAACTTTTCGTCTCGTGGTCAGGGTCGCCTGTGAGTAATTGACCTAGATAAACGTACTCCTTCACAGACTCTAAAGGCTGTCTGGCGATCGTAAATTTTTGTTTCTTTGTCAGGCTTTTTAACATTACCTTTCTCTTCTTATTATTAATCTTCAAACCCATTCTTGCGCTCGAACTGATAAAGATTTCTTATTGCTTCCTCATAATCTTCATGCAACCAGTGTGAAACACTTGCGTAACTATTGCAATTTGTATAACATGTCTGTCTCTTCTGCGCTCATGGTCCCTACACGTGAATATGCAGTTTCCTTTTGTTCATTTTGGGCTAGCTGTGGCAGGAAAAGATTGCAAGTCTTTTCATTCTTACAGAATCACTGTTGCAGAATTTATGAGGGTTGTGCATCTGATCAGGATATTTGTGTAGGAATTAGTAAGGAAATCGCGCTGTGAGCTACTTTTCTTTTGTGATGTAAACATTTTCGGTCCTACCCTGGGCTTCGGAATATTTTGCAAGTACTGAACATAATATAGCACAATTGGAGGTACCATCACCGTAAATTGAAGCATCCACCATTCTGAAACTATTGCTACTTATTGTTCTGTTGCCAAGTTCACCTGCATTTGTAAATGTGCTTTGTAACGTAAATGCATGTAATGCACCTGCATGTAAATGTGTAAATGTGGTTCCAGAACCTGCACTCAAGACTGCTAGTACATGCTTAAAAACTGGCTACAGAGCTATTAGATCGCATGAATAATTCATGAAGCCGCACCCTTAAGGCATTGAAGATATATACCCGTAACAGGCATTCCAATCGGGTATTTTCTGGTCACGTTTTATGCTGATACTGCAGTGATTCAAATGTGAATTAGTATAGACCATTTTGCAAAAATTAGGCCCTCATATTCACAGTATGGAATTGGTAGACCGCATATGAAATGTTTCGTTAAGCTAGCTTGATGTTGAAGCTGAAATTATAGCGGCCTGGTGTGTTGCAGCCTGCCCTGCGAACCTGGTAATCAACCCGTCCAGTACGATGGGGTCTGGAAGCGCCGTGCTGTCTTGCTGACCAGATTTTCCAGCAGCCTGGTGTCTTGATGCCCACCCTGCGGATCCACTGACCAGCACACCCTGCGAGCTGGTATTTCGATGCGCGCCTCACTAACACGGTGGGAGCTCTTGTCGCGCCGAGGCTTCTGATGCGAAGACACGCGTGCGTTACGGAATCACAACAGGCAAAAGTTTTCTTCAAGCACAAAACAAAAGCTGGGCGAGTTAATATATGCAAATTTAGCGCCTGTGTATACTTCGTTTTTTACTCGCTGTTTAGTGTCGCCCATTACTTTGTATTTAAAGATTGTCTTCGGTGCAATAATGGGAGATGTAGTCTGACTCGATGTCGCGGGTTGATTTCGCATTGGCTGCCATTTTGCCAATAACAGTGCATGTGGTTGCGCGAGTGAGGGGTCGCATCTTTTCCTGAATAACTTTAGCCTTTAACGCGTGAACGCAACTCGCCCCACTTTTGTGAAGACACCAAAAATTTGATCGATCAATTATCGCTGCTCATTAACGTAGGACCTCCCCGTGGTTTTGGGTCAGAGAGCACGGGACCTAACCCCGGACAAAGTTCCACTTCCTAGCGTACGAGGTAAGCGCAATCCTTACGATTGTTTTGAACTAATTTGTCCAGATTCATTTATCAATCGCTTAAGTTACCGTCAGCATATGTTCAATTGCAGGGGGCGTAAAGTATGCGTAGAAATTTCGCTTTTCAGAGAAGTGAGGGAACAGGAGCACGTCGGGGTTCTAAAGGGCTATATGCTGATATTTTCAACCACAACTCATTTGGGCAAATTGGTCATTCAGTCGTGTAACTTAGCGTGAGTGTAATTGCGTTCGCTGAGGCAGTGTTGTATACGTCCCATATGAGCCTTTAAGAGATAAGAGCCAACAGCAGTGCCGTGAGATTCGAACAGGCAATAGCCTAGCGTTTTTTTTTGCGTGATAACTAATATGCAAATATTCGTTTATCAATCATTTAGGTAAGTGTCAGCGTATGTTCATTTGCAGGGGGCGTATAAAGTGTGCGTAGAAATTGAGCTTCTCAGAAAAGTGAAGGAACACGACCATGCCGATGTTCTAATGGGATAAAGGCTGATGTTTTGAACCACCACAACTGATTTGGGCAAATTGGTTTTTCAATCATGGACGTTAGCGTGAGTGTAATTGCGTTTGCCGAAGCAGTGTTGTATGTGTCCAATTTGAGCTTTTTGGTGAAAAGAGTGAACAGTGTTGAGATACGATTAGGCTATAGCTCGATGCTTTTTTTGCGCGATAACTAATATGTGCATATTCGTTTATCAATCGTTTAGGTTAGTGTCACCGCAGGTTCATTTGACGTTGCAGAATGTACGCTTAGAAATTCAGCGTCTGAAAGAACTGAGAGAACAGGAGCGCGTCGAGGTTCTAATGGGTTACAGGCTCATGTTTTTAACCACAACGACTCATTTGGTCAAATTGGTTTTTCAATCATGTAAGTTAGCGTGAATGTAATTGCGCTAGCTGAGGCAGTGTTCCATGCGCCCAAACTGAGCTTTTCAGAGATATGAGTGCACAGCAATAAGTTGAGATTCGAACAGGCTATTGCGTTTTTTTTTTTGCGATAGCTAATATGCGCCTATTCGTTTGTCAGTCGTTTAGTTTAGTATCAGCATATGTTCACTTGTACGGGGCGTAATGTATCCTTAGAAATTCGGCGTTGCAGAGAAGCGAGGGAACAGGAGCGCGTCGAAATTCTAATGGGGTATAGGCTGATCCTTTTACCCACAACTCATTCGGGCTAATTGGTTTTTAGTCATGTAAATTAGCCTGAGTGTAAATGCGTTTGTTGTGGCAGTGTTGTATGCATCCAATTTGAGCTTTTGCGAGATATGAGTGAACAGCAATGAGTTGAGATCCGAACAGGCCTAGCGTTTTTTTCTTTTTTTGCGATAGCTATATGTGCATATTCGTTTGTCAATCACTTAGGTTACTGTCACCGTATGTTCACTTGCACGGGGCGTAATGTATGCTTAGAAATTCAGCTGTTCAGAGAATTGGGGGAACAGGAGCCCGTCGAAGACTTAATGGGCTATAGGCTGATGCTTTTAACGACAACTCATTTGGGCAAATTGGTTTTTAATTCATGTAAATTAGCCTGAGTGTAAATACGTTTGCTGAGGCAGTTTTGTATGCATCCAATTTGAGCTTTTGCGAGATATGAGCGAAAAACAATGAATTGAGATTCGAACAGGCTATAGCCTAGCGTTTCTTTTTTTTTGCGATAGCTATATGTGCATTTTCGTTTGTCAATCTCTTAGGTTAGTGTCACAGTATGTTCATTTGCACGGGGCGTAATGTATGCTTAGAAATTCAGCTTTTCAGAGAATTGGGGGAAAGGGAGCCCGTCGAAGACTCAATGGGCTATAGGCTGATGCTTTTAACCACAACTCATTTGGACAAATTGGTTTTTCAGTCATGTAACTTAGCCTGAGTGTAAATGCGTTTGCTGAGGCAGTGTTGTATGCATCCAATTTGAGCTTTTGCGAGATATGAGTGAACAACAACGAATTGAGATTCGAACAGGCTATAGCCTAGCGTTTTTTTTTTTTTTTTGCGATAGCAATATGTGCATATTCGTTTGTCAATCACTTAGGTTAGTGTCACCGTATGTTCATTTGCACGGGGCGTAATGTATGCTTAGAAATTCAGCTTTTCAGAGAATTGGGGGAAAAGGAGCCCGTCGAAGACTTAATGGGGTATAGGCTGATGCTTTTAACCACAACTCATTTGGACAAATTGGTTTTTCAGTAATGTAACTTAGCCTGAGTGTAAATGCGTTTGCTGAGGCAGTGGTGCATGCATCCAATTTGAGCTTTTAAGAGATATGAGTGAACAGCAATGAGTTGAGATTCGAACAGGCTATAGCCTAGCGTTTTTTTTTTTTTCCGATAGCTATATGTGCATTTTCGTTTGTCAATCACTTAGGTTAGTGTCACCTTATGTTCATTTGCACGGGGCGTAATGTACGCTTAGAAATTCAGCTTTTCAGAGAATTGGGGGAACAGGACTCCGTGGAAGACTTAATGGGCTATAGGCTAATGCTTTTAACCAGAACTCTTTTGGGCAAATTGGCTTTTCAGTCATGTAACTTAGCCTGAGTGTAAATGCGTTTGCTGAGGCAGTGTTGTATGCATCCAATTTGAGCTTTTGCGAGATATGAGTGAACAACAATGAATTGAGATTCGAACAGGCTATAGCCTAGCGTTTTTTTTTTTTTTTGAGATAGCTATATGTGCATATTCGTTTGTCAATCACTTAGGTTAGTGTCACCGTATGTTCATTTGCACGGGGCGTAATGTATGCTTAGAAATTCAGCTTTTCAGAGAATTGGGGGAAAAGGAGCCCGTCGAAGACTTAATGGGCTATAGGCTGATGCTTTTAACCACAACTCATTTGGACAAATTGGTTTTTCAGTCATGTAACTTAGCCTGAGTGTAAATGCGTTTGCTGAGGCAGTGTTGTATGCATCCAATTTGAGCTTTTGCGAGATATGAGTGAACAACAATGAATTGAGATTCGAACAGGCTATAGCCTAGCGTTTTTTTTTTTTGCGATAGCTATATGTGCATATTCGTTTGTCAATCACTTAGGTTAGTGTCACCGTATGTTCATTTGCACGGGGCGTAATGTATGCTTAGAAATTCAGCTTTTCAGAGAATTGGGGGAAAAGGAGCCCGTCGAAGACTTAATGGGGTATAGGCTGATGCTTTTAACCACAACTCATTTGGACAAATTGGTTTTTGAGTAATGTAACTTAGCCTGAGTGTAAATGCGTTTGCTGAGGCAGTGTTGTATGCATCCAATTTGAGCTTTTGCGAGATATGAGTGAAAAACAATGAATTGAGATTCGAACAGGCTATAGCCTAGCGTTTCTATTTTTTTGCGATAGCTATATGTGCATATTCGTTTGTCAATCACTTAGGTTAGTGTCACCGTATGTTCATTTACACGGGGCGTAATGTATGCTTAGAAATTCAGCTTTTCAGAGAATTGGGGGAAAAGGAGCCCGTCGAAGACTTAATGGGCTATAGGCTGATGCTATTAACCACAACTCATTTGGACAAATTGGTTTTTCAGTCATGTAACTTAGCCTGAGTGTAAATGCGTTTGCTGAGGCAGTGTTGTATGCATCCAATTTGAGCTTTTCAGAGATATGACTGAACAGCAGTGAGTTGAGATTCTAACGGGCTATAGCCTAGCGTTCTTGTTTTTTTGCGATTGCTATGTGTGCATATTCGTTTCTCAATCATTTAGGTTAGTGTCACCGTATGTTCATTTGCACGGGGTGTAATGTATGCTTAGAAATTCAGCTTTTCAGAGAATTGGGGGAAAAGCAGCCCGTCGAAGACTTAATGGGCTATAGGCTGATGCTATTAACCACAACTCATTTTGGCACATTGGTTTTTCAGTCATGTAACGTAGCGTGAGTGTAAATGCGTTTGCTGAGGCAGTGTTGTATGCATCCAATTTGAGCTTTTCAGAGATATGAGTGAACAGCAATGAGTTGAGATTCGAACAGGCTGTAGCCTAGCTTTCTTTTTTTTTGCGATAGCTATATGTGCATTTTCGTTTGTCAATCACTTAGGTTAGTGTCACCTTATGTTCATTTGCACGGGGCGTAATGTATGCTTAGAAATTCAGCTTTTCAGAGAATTGGGGGAACAGGACTCCGTGGAAGACTTAATGGGCTATAGGCTAATGCTTTTAACCAGAACTCTTTTGGGCAAATTGGTTTTTCAGTAATGTAACTTCGCCTGAGTGTAAATGCGTTTGCTGAGGCAGTGTTGTATGCATCCAAATTGAGCTTTTCAGAGATATGAGTGAACAGCAATGAGTTGAGATTCCAACAGGCTATAGCCTAGCGTTTTTTTTTTTTTTTTGCGATAGCTATATGTGCATATTCGTTTGTCAATCGTTCAGCTTAGTGTCACCGTATGTTCACTTGCACGGGGCGTAATGTATGCTTATAAATTCAGTTTTTCAGAGAATTGGGGGAACAGGACTCCGTCGAAGACTTAATTCGCTATAGGCTGATGCTTTTAACCGAAACACATTTGGGTAAATTGGTTTTTCAGTCATGTAACTTCGCCTGAGTGTAAATGCGTTTGCTGAGGCAGTGTTGTATGCATCCAATTTGAGCTTTTCAGAGATATGAGTGAACAACAATGAATTGAGATTCGTACAGGCTATAGCCTAGCGTTATTTTTTTTTGCGATAGCTATATGTGCATATTCGTTTGCCAATCATTTAGGTTAGTGTCACCGTATGTTCATTTGCACGGGGCGTAATGTATGCTTAGAAATTCAGCTTTTCAGAGAATTGGGGTAAAGGAGCCCGTCGAACACTTAATGGGCTATCGGCTGATGCTTTTAACCACCACTCATTTGGGCAAATTGGTTTTTCAGTCATGTAACTTAGCCTGAGTGTAAATGCGTTTGCTGAGGCAGTGTTGTATGCATATAATTTGAGCTGTTCAGAGATATGACTGAACAGCAGTGAGTTGAGATTCTAACGGGCTATAGCCTAGCGTTCTTTTTTTTTTTTTTGCGATAGCTATATGTGCATATTCGTTTGTCAATCACTTAGGTTAGTGTCACCGTATGTTCACTTGCACGGGGCGTAATGTATGCTTGGAAATTCAGCTTTTCAGAGAATCGGGGGAACAGGAGCCCGTCGAAGACTTCATGGGCTATAGGCTGATGCTTTTAACCACAACTCATTTGGACAAATTGGTTTTTAATTCATGTAAATTAGCCTGAGTGTAAATGCGTATGCTGAGGCAGTGTTGTATGCATCCAATTTGAGCTTTTCAGAGATATGACTGAACAGCAGTGAGTTGAGATTCTAACGGGCTATAGCCTAGCGTTTTTTTTTTTTTGCGATTGCTATATGTGCATATTCATTTGTCAGTCATTTAGGTTAGTGTCACCGTATGTTCATTTGCACGGGGCGTAATGTATGCTTAGAAATTCAGCTTTTCAGAGAATTGGGGGAAAAGGAGCCCGTCGAAGACTTAATGGGGTATAGGCTGATGCTTTTAACCACAACTCATTTGGTCAAATTGGTTTTTCAGTAATGTAACTTAGCCTGAGTGTAAATGCGTTTGCTGAGGCAGTGTTGTATGCATCCAATTTGAGCTTTTGCGAGATATGAGTGAAAAACAATGAATTGAGATTCGAACAGGCTATAGCCTAGCGTTTTTTTTTTTTTTGCGATAGCTATATGTGCATTTTCGTTTGTCAATCACTTAGGTTAGTGTCACCTTATGTTCATTTGCACGGGGCGTAATGTACGCTTAGAAATTCAGCTTTTCAGAGAATTGGGGGAACAGGACTCCGTGGAAGACTTAATGGGCTATAGGCTAATGCTTTTAACCAGAACTCTTTTGGGCAAATTGGTTTTTCAGTCATGTAACTTAGCCTGAGTGTAAATGCGTTTGCTGAGGCAGTGTTGTATGCATCCAATTTGAGCTTTTGCGAGATATGAGTGAACAACAATGAATTGAGATTCGAACAGGCTATAGCCTAGCGTTTTTTTTTTTTTTGCGATAGCTATATGTGCATATTCGTTTGTCAATCACTTAGGTTAGTGTCACCGTATGTTCATTTGCACGGGGCGTGATGTATGCTTAGAAATTCAGCTTTTCAGAGAATTGGGGGAAAAGGAGCCCGTCGAAGACTTAATGGGCTATAGGCTGATGCTTTTAACCACAACTCATTTGGACAAATTGGTTTTTCAGTCATGTAACTTAGCCTGAGTGTAAATGCGTTTGCTGAGGCAGTGTTGTATGCATCCAATTTGAGCTTTTGCGAGATATGAGTGAACAACAATGAATTGAGATTCGAACAGGCTATAGCCTAGCGTTTTTTTTTTTTTTTGCGATAGCTATATGTGCATATTCGTTTGTCAATCACTTAGGTTAGTGTCACCGTATGTTCATTTGCACGGGGCGTAATGTATGCTTAGAAATTCAGCTTTTCAGAGAATTGGGGGAAAAGGAGCCCGTCGAAGACTTAATGGGGTATAGGCTGATGCTTTTAACCACAACTCATTTGGACAAATTGGTTTTTCAGTAATGTAACTTAGCCTGAGTGTAAATGCGTTTGCTGAGGCAGTGTTGTATGCATCCAATTTGAGCTTTTGCGAGATATGAGTGAAAAACAATGAATTGAGATTCGAACAGGCTATAGCCTAGCGTTTCTATTTTTTTCCGATAGCTATATGTGCATATTCGTTTGTCAATCACTTAGGTTAGTGTCACCGTATGTTCATTTGCACGGGGCGTAATGTATGCTTAGAAATTCAGCTTTTCAGAGAATTGGGGGAAAAGGAGCCCGTCGAAGACTTAATGGGCTATAGGCTGATGCTTTTAACAACAACTCATTTGGACAAATTGGTTTTTCAGTCATGTAACTTAGCCTGAGTGAAAATGCGTTTGCTGAGGCAGTGTGGTATGCATCCATGTTGAGCTTTTGCGAGATATGAGTGAGCAACAATGAATTGAGATTCGAACAGGCTATAGCCTAGCGTTTTTTTTTTGCGATAGCTATATGTACATATTCGTTTGTCAATCATTTAGGTTAGTGTCATCGTATGTTCACTCTCACGGGGCGTCATGTATGCTTATAAATTCAGCTTTTCAGAGAATTGGGGGAAAAGGAGCCCGTCGAAGACTTAATGGGCTATAGGCTGATGCTTTTAACCACAACTCATTTGGACAAATTGGTTTTTCAGTCATGTAACTTAGCCTGAGTGTAAAAGCGTTTGGTGAGGCAGTGTTGTATGCATCCAATTTGAGCTTTTCAGAGATATGACTGAACAGCAGTGAGTTGAGATTCTAACGGGCTATAGCCTAGCGTTCTTGTTTTTTTGCGATTGCTATGTGTGCATATTCGTTTCTCAATCATTTAGGTTAGTGTCACCGTATGTTCATTTGCACGGGGTGTAATGTATCCTTAGAAATTCAGCTTTTCAGAGAATTGGGGGAAAAGGAGCCCGTCGAAGACTTAATGGGCTATAGGCTGATGCTATTAACCACAACTCATTTTGGCACATTGGTTTTTCAGTCATGTAACGTAGCGTGAGTGTAAATGTGTTTGCTGAGGCAGTGTTGTATGCATCCAATTTGAGCTTTTCAGAGATATGAGTGAACAGCAATGAGTTGAGATTCGAACAGGCTGTAGCCTAGCTTTCTTTTTTTTTGCGATAGCTATATGTGCATTTTCGTTTGTCAAGCACTTAGGTTAGTGTCACCTTATGTTCATTTGCACGGGGCGTAATGTATGCTTAGAAATTCAGCTTTTCAGAGAATTGGGGGAACAGGACTCCGTGGAAGACTTAATGGGCTATAGGCTAATGCTTTTAACCAGAACTCTTTTGGACAAATTGGTTTTTCAGTAATGTAACTTCGCCTGAGTGTAAATGCGTTTGCTGAGGCAGTGTTGTATGCATCCAAATTGAGCTTTTCAGAGATATGAGTGAACAGCAATGAGTTGAGATTCCAACAGGCTATAGCCTAGCGTTTTTTTTTTTTTGCGATAGCTATATGTGCATATTCGTTTGTTCACTTGCACGGGGCGTAATGTATGCTTATAAATTCAGTTTTTCAGAGAATTGGGGGAACAGGACTCCGTCGAAGACTTAATTCGCTATAGGCTGATGCTTTTAACCGCAACACATTTGGGTAAATTGGTTTTTCAGTCATGTAACTTCGCCTGAGTGTAAATGCGTTTGCTGAGGCAGTGTTGTATGCATCCAACTTGAGCTTTTCAGAGATATGAGTGAACAACAATGAATTGAGATTCGTACAGGCTATAGCCTAGCGTTATTTTTTTTGCGATAGCTATATGTGCATATTCGTTTGCCAATCATTTAGGTTAGTGTCACCGTATGTTCATTTGCACGGGGCGTAATGTATGCTTAGAAATTCAGCTTTTCAGAGAATTGGGGTAAAGGAGCCCGTCGAACACTTAATGGGCTATCGGCTGATGCTTTTAACCACCACTCATTTGGGTAAATTGGTTTTTCAGTCATGTAACTTAGCCTGAGTGTAAATGCGTTTGCTGAGGCAGTGTTGTATGCATATAATTTGAGCTGTTCAGAGATATGACTGAACAGCAGTGAGTTGAGATTCTAACGGGCTATAGCCTAGCGTTCTTTTTTTTTTTTGCGATAGCTATATGTGCATATTCGTTTGTCAATCACTTAGGTTAGTGTCACCGTATGTTCACTTGCACGGGGCGTAATGTATGCTTAGAAATTCAGCTTTTCAGAGAATCGGGGGAACAGGAGCCCGTCGAAGACTTCATGGGCTATAGGCTGATGCTTTTAACCACAACTCATTTGGACAAATTGGTTTTTAATTCATGTAAATTAGCCTGAGTGTAAATGCGTACGCTGAGGCAGTGTTGTATGCATCCAATTTGAGCTTTTCAGAGATATGACTGAACAGCAGTGAGTTGAGATTCTAACGGGCTATAGCCTAGCGTTTTTTTTTTTTGCGATTGCTATATGTGCATATTCATTTTTCAGTCATTTAGGTTAGTGTCACCGTATGTTCATTTGCACGGGGCGTAATGTATGCTTAGAAATTCAGCTTTTCAGAGAATTGGGGGAAAAGGAGCCCGTCGAAGACTTAATGGGGTATAGGCTGATGCTTTTAACCACAACTCATTTGGACAAATTGGTTTTTCAGTAATGTAACTTAGCCTGAGTGTAAATGCGTTTGCTGAGGCAGTGTTGTATGCATCCAATTTGAGCTTTTGCGAGATATGAGTGAAAAACAATGAATTGAGATTCGAACAGGCTATAGCCTAGCGTTTCTATTTTTTTGCGATAGCTATATGTGCATATTCGTTTGTCAATCACTTAGGTTAGTGTCACCGTATGTTCATTTGCACGGGGCGTAATGTATGCTTAGAAATTCAGCTTTTCAGAGAATTGGGGGAAAAGGAGCCCGTCGAAGACTTAATGGGCTATAGGCTGATGCTTTTAACCACAACTCATTTGGACAAATTGGTTTTTCAGTCATGTAACTTAGCCTGAGTGAAAATGCGTTTGCTGAGGCAGTGTGGTATGCATCCATTTTGAGCTTTTGCGAGATATGAGTGAGCAACAATGAATTGAGATTCGAACAGGCTATAGCCTAGCGTTTTTTTTTTTTGCGATAGCTATATGTGCATATTCGTTTGTCAATCATTTAGGTTAGTGTCACCGTATGTTCACTCTCACGGGGCGTCATGTATGCTTATAAATTCAGCTTTTCAGAGAATTGGGGGAAAAGGAGCCCGTCGAAGACTTAATGGGCTATAGGCTGATGCTTTTAACCACAACTCATTTGGACAAATTGGTTTTTCAGTCATGTAACTTAGCCTGAGTGTAAATGCGTTTGCTGAGGCAGTGTTGTATGCATCCAATTTGAGCTTTTCAGAGATATGACTGAACAGCAGTGAGTTGAGATTCTAACGGGCTATAGCCTAGCGTTCTTGTTTTTTTGCGATTGCTATGTGTGCATATTCGTTTCTCAATCATTTAGGTTAGTGTCACCGTATGTTCATTTGCACGGGGTGTATGTATGCTTAGAAATTCAGCTTTTCAGAGAATTGGGGGAAAAGGAGCCCGTCGAAGACTTAATGGGCTATAGGCTGATGCTATTAACCACAACTCATTTTGGCACATTGGTTTTTCAGTCATGTAACGTAGCGTGAGTGTAAATGCGTTTGCTGAGGCAGTGTTGTATGCATCCAATTTGAGCTTTTCAGAGATATGAGTGAACAGCAATGAGTTGAGATTCGAACAGGCTGTAGCCTAGCTTTCTTTTTTTTTGCGATAGCTATATGTGCATTTTCGTTTGTCAATCACTTAGGTTAGTGTCACCTTATGTTCATTTGCACGGGGCGTAATGTATGCTTAGAAATTCAGCTTTTCAGAGATTTGGGGGAACAGGACTCCGTGGAAGACTTAATGGGCTATAGGCTAATGCTTTTAACCAGAACTCTTTTGGGCAAATTGGTTTTTCAGTAATGTAACTTCGCCTGAGTGTAAATGCGTTTGCTGAGGCAGTGTTGTATGCATCCAAATTGAGCTTTTCAGAGATATGAGTGAACAGCAATGAGTTGAGATTCCAACAGGCTATAGCCTAGCGTTTTTTTTTTTTTGCGATAGCTATATGTGCATATTCGTTTGTCAATCGTTTAGGTTAGTGTCACCGTATGTTCACTTGCACGGGGCGTAATGTATGCTTATAAATTCAGTTTTTCAGAGAATTGGGGGAACAGGACTCCGTCGAAGACTTAATTCGCTATAGGCTGATGCTTTTAACCGGAACACATTTGGGTAAATTGGTTTTTCACTCATGTAACTTCGCCTGAGTGTAAATGCGTTTGCTGAGGCAGTGTTGTATGCATCCAATTTGAGCTTTTCAGAGATATGAGTGAACAACAATGAATTGAGATTCGTACAGGCTATAGCCTAGCGTTATTTTTTTTTTGCGATAGCTATATGTGCATATTCGTTTGCCAATCATTTAGGTTAGTGTCACCGTATGTTCATTTGCACGGGGCGTAATGTATGCTTAGAAATTCAGCTTTTCAGAGAATTGGGGTAAAGGAGCCCGTCGAACACTTAATGGGCTATCGGCTGATGCTTTTAACCACCACTCATTTGGGCAAATTGGTTTTTCAGTCATGTAACTTAGCCTGAGTGTAAATGCGTTTGCTGAGGCAGTGTTGTATGCATATAATTTGAGCTGTTCAGAGATATGACTGAACAGCAGTGAGTTGAGATTCTAACGGGCTATAGCCTAGCGTTCTTTTTTTTTTGCGATAGCTATATGTGCATATTCGTTTGTCAATCACTTAGGTTAGTGTCACCGTATGTTCACTTGCACGGGGCGTAATGTATGCTTAGAAATTCAGCTTTTCAGAGAATCGGGGGAACAGGAGCCCGTCGAAGACTTCATGGGCTATAGGCTGATGCTTTTAACCACAACTCATTTGGACAAATTGGTTTTTAATTCATGTAAATTAGCCTGAGTGTAAATGCGTATGCTGAGGCAGTGTTGTATGCATCCAATTTGAGCTTTTCAGAGATATGACTGAACAGCAGTGAGTTGAGATTCTAACGGGCTATAGCCTAGCGTTTTTTTTTTTTTGCGATTGCTATATGTGCATATTCATTTGTCAGTCATTTAGGTTAGTGTCACCGTATGTTCATTTGCACGGGGCGTAATGTATGCTTAGAAATTCAACTTTTCAGAGAATTGGGGTAAAGGAGCCCGTCGAACACTTAATGGGGTATCGGCTGATGCTTTTAACCACCACTCATTTGGGCAAATTGGTTTTTCAGTCATGTAACTTAGCCTGAGTGTAAATGCGTTTGCTGAGGCAGTGTTGTATGCATATAATTTGAGCTGTTCAGAGATATGACTGAACAGCAATGAGTTGAGATTCTAACGGGCTATAGCCTAGCGTTTTTTTTTTTTTTTGCGATAGCTATATGTGCATATTCGTTCGCCAATCGTTTAGGTTATTGTCACGGTATGTCCATTTGCACGGGGCGTAATGTGTGCTTATAAATTCAGCTTTTCAGGGAATTGGGGGGAAAGGAGCCTGTCGAAGACTTAATGGGCTGTAGGCTGATGCTTTTAACCACCACTCATTTGGGCAAATTGGTTTTTCAGTCATGTAACTTAGCCTGAGTGTAAATGCGTATGCTGAGGCAGTGTTGTATGCATCCAATTTGAGCTGTTGAGAGATATGACTGAACAGCAATGAGTTGAGATTCTAACGGGCTATAGCCTAGGTTTTTTTTTTTGCGATAGCTATATGTGCATATTCGTTTGTCAATCATTTAGGTTAGTGTCACCGTATGTTCATTTGCACGGGGTGTAATGTATGCTTAGAAATCCTGCTTTTCTGAGAATTGGGGGAAAAGGAGCCCGTCGAAGACTTAATGGGCTATAGGCTGATGCTTTTAACCACCACTCATTTGGGCAAATTGGTTTTTCAGTCATGTAATTTAGCCTGAGTGTAAATGCGTTTGCTGAGGCAGTGTGGTATGCATCCATTTTGAGCTTTTGCGAGATATGAGTGAGCAACAATGAATTGAGATTCGAACAGGCTATAGCCTAGCGTTTTTTTTTTTTTGCGATAGCTATATGTGCATATTCGTTTGTCAATCATTTAGGTTAGTGTCACCGTATGTTCACTCTCACGGGGCGTCATGTATGCTTATAAATTCAGCTTTTCAGAGAATTGGGGGAAAAGGAGCCCGTCGAAGACTTAATGGGCTATAGGCTGATGCTTTTAACCACCACTCATTTGGGCAAATTGGTTTTTCAGTCATGTAATTTAGCCTGAGTGTAAATGCGTATGCTGAGGCAGTGTTGTATGCATCCAATTTGAGCTGTTGAGAGATATGACTGAACAGCAATGAGTTGAGATTCTAACGGGCTATAGCCTAGGGTTTTTTTTTTGCGATAGCTATATGTGCATATTCGTTTGTCAATCATTTAGGTTAGTGTCACCGTATGTTCATTTGCACGGGGCGTAATGTATGCTTAGAAATTCAGCTTTTCAGAGAATTGGGGGGAAAGGAGCCCGTCGAAGACTTAATGGGCTATAGGCTGATGCTTTTAACCACCACTCATTTGGACAAATTGGTTTTTAGTTCATGTAAATTAGCCTGAGTGTAAATGCGTTTGCTGAGGCAGTGTTGTATTCGTCCAATTAGAGCTTTTCAGAGATATGAGTGAACAACAATCAATTGAGATTCGAACAGGCTATAGCCTAGCGTTTTTCTTTTTTTGCGACAGCTATATGTGCATATTCGTTTGTCAATCACTTAGGTTAGTGTCACCGTATGTTCATTTGCACGGGGCGTAATGTATGCTTAGAAATTCAGCTTTTCAGACAATTGGGGGGAAAGGAGCCCGTCGAAGACTTAATGGGCTATAGGCTGATGCTTTTAACCACAACTCATTTGGACAAATTGGTTTTTAATTCATGTAAATTAGCCTGAGTGTAAATGCGTAGGCTGAGGCAGTGTTGTATGCATCCAATTTGAGCTTTTCAGAGATATGACTGAACAGCAGTGAATTGAGATTCTAACGGGCTATAGCCTAGCGTTTTTTTTTTTGCGATTGCTATATCGGCATATTCGTTTGTCAATCATTTAGGTTAGTGTCACCGTATGTTCATTTGCACGGGGCGTAATGAATGCTTAGAAATTCAGCTTTTCAGACAATTGGGCTAAAGGAGCCCGTCGAAGACTTAATGGGCTATCGGCTGATGCTTTTAACCACCACTCCTTTGGGCAAATTGGTTTTTCAGTCATATAACTTAGCCTGAGTGTAAATGCGTATGCTGAGGCAGTGTTGTTTGCATCTAATTTGAGCTGTTCAGAGATATGACTGAACAGCAATGAGTTCAGATTCTAACGGGCTAAGGCCTAGGGTTCTTTTTTTGCGATAGCTATATGTGCATATTCGTTTGTCAATCATTTAGGTTAGTGTCACCGTATGTTCGCTTGCACGGGGCGTAATGGATGCTTAGAAATTCAGCTTTTCAGAGAATTGGGGGAAAAGGAGCCCGTCGAAGACTTAATGGGCTATAGGCTGATGCTTTTAACCACCACTCATTTGGGCAAATTGGTTTTTAATTCATGTAAATTAGCGTGAGTGTAAATGCGTATGCTGAGGCAGTGTTGTATGCATCCAATTTGAGCTTTTCAGAGATATCAGTGAACAGCAATGAGTTGAGATTCGAATAGCCTATACCCTAAATTTTTTTTTTTTTTTGCGATAGCTATATATTCATATTCTTTTGTCAATCATTGAGGCTAGTGTCACCGTATGTTAATTTGCACGGGGTGTAATGTATGCTTAGAAATCCTGCTTTTCAGAGAATTGGGGGAACAGGAGCCCGTCGAAGACTTAATGGGCTATAGGCTGATGCTTTTAACCACAACTCATTTGGGCAAATTGGTTTTTAATTCATGTAAATTAGCCTGAGCGTAAATGCGTATGCTGAGGCAGTGTTTTATGCATCCAATTTGAGCTTTTCAGAGATATCAATGAACAGCAATGAGTTGAGATTCGAACAGCCTATACCCTAAATTTTTTTTTTTTGTGATATCTATATATTCATATTCGTTTGTCAATCATTTAGGTTAGTGTCACCGTATGTTCATTTGCACGGGGTGTAATGTATGCTTAGAAATCCTGCTTTTCAGAGAATTGGGGGAACAGGAGCCCGTCGAAGACCTAATGGGCTATAGGCCTATGCTTTTAACCACAACTCATTTGGGCAAATTGGTTTTTAATTCATGTAAATTAGCCTGAGCGTAAATGCGTATGCTGAGGCAGTGTTGTATGCATCCAATTTGAGCTTCTCAGAGATATGAGTGAACAGCAGTGCGTTGAAATAGGAACAGGCTATAGCTTGGTGTTTCTTTTTTTTTCGCGATAACTAATATGTGCATATTCGTTTATCAATCATTTAGGTCAGTGTCAGCATATATTCGTTTGCAGGGGTGCGTTAGGTGCGGGTAGAAATTTAGCTTTAACAAAAGTGACAGAACAGGAGCGCGTCGAAGTTAGAATGGGCTATAGGCTGATGTTTTTGACCACAACTCATTTGGGCAAATTGGTTTTTGAGTAATGTAAGTTAGCGTGAGTGTAATTGGATTTGCTGAGGCAGTGTTCTATTCATCCAATTCGAGCTTTTGAGGTGTGTTTGTGAACAACAATTTCTTAGATTGGTACAGTGTACAGCCTTGGTGTTTTTTCCGCGGTAACTAATTTGTCCAGATTCATTCATCAATTGTTTGTTTGTTTTTGTATATGTGCATATGCAAGGGGCTTACTGCATGCGTCGATATTCAGGTGTTCATAGAAGTGAGAGAACGGGAGCACGTCGAGGTTCTAATCGGCCATAGGCTGTTGTTTTTTTTTTACCACAACAACTAATTTGGACAAATTGGTTTTTGAATCATGTATGTTACCGAGAGTTTAATTGCGTTTGCTGGGGCACTGTTGTATGCATCCAATTCGAGCTTTTCAGATATTTAAGTGAGGAAGAGTGCGTTGAGATTCGCGGAGCCTCGCGTTTTTTTTTCCGCGGTAACTAATTTATCCAAATTCGTTTGCCAATCGCTTAAGTTAGCTTTAGTATATGTGCATATTGAAGGCTCTTAATGAATGCGTCGATATTAAAGTTTTCATAAAAATGACGGAATAAGAGCGAGTTTATGTACTAGTGGCCTATAGGCTGATGCTTTTAACCACAACTCATTTGGGCAAATTGGTTTTTCAGTCATGTAACTTAGCCTGAGTGTAAATGCGTTTGCTGAGGCAGTGTTGTTTGCATCCAATTTCAGCTTTTCAGAGATATGAGTGAGCAGCAATGAGTTGACATTCTAGCGGGCTATAGCCTAGCGTTCTTTTTTTTTTTTGCGATAGCTACATGTGCATATTCGTTTGTCAATCAGTTAGGTTAGCGTCACCGTATGTTCATTTGCACGGGGCGTAATGTATGCTTAGAAATTCCGCTTTTCAGAGAATTGGGGGAACAGGAGCCCGTCGAAGACTTAATGGGCTATAGGCTGATGCTTTTAACCACAACTCATTTGGGCAAATTGGTTTTTCAGTCATGTAACTTAGCCTGAGTGTAAATGCGTTTGCTGAGGCAGTGTTGTATGCATCCAATTTGAGCTTTTGCGAGATATGAGTGAAAAACAATGAATTGAGATTCGAACAGGCTATAGCCTAGCGTTTCTATTTTTTTCCGATAGCTATATGTGCATATTCGTTTGTCAATCACTTAGGTTAGTGTCACCGTATGTTCATTTGCACGGGGCGTAATGTATGCTTAGAAATTCCGCTTTTCAGAGAATTGGGGGAACAGGAGCCCGTCGAAGACTTAATGGGCTATAGGCTGATGCTTTTAACCACAACTCATTTGGGCAAATTGGTTTTTCAGTCATGTAACTTAGCCTGAGTGTAAATGCGTTTGCTGAGGCAGTGTTGTATGCATCCAATTTGAGCTTTTGCGAGATATGAGTGAAAAACAATGAATTGAGATTCGAACAGGCTATAGCCTAGCGTTTCTTTTTTTTTGCGATAGCTATATGTGCATATTCGTTTGCCAATCGTTTAGGTTATTGTCACGGTATGTCCATTGGCACGGGGCGTAATGTATGCTTAGAAATTCAGCTTTTCAGAGAATTGGGGGGAAAAGGAACCCGTCGAAGGCTTAATGGGCTATAGGCTGATGCTTTTAACCATAACTCAGTTGGGCAAATTGGTTTTTCAGTCATGTAACTTAGTCTGAGTGTAAATGCGTTTGCTGAGGCAGTGTTGTATGCATCCAATTTGAGCTTTTCAGAGATATGACTGAACAGCAATGAGTTGAGATTCGAACAGGCTATAGCCTAACGTTTTTTTTTCTTTTTTAGCGATGGCTATATGTGCATATTCGTTTGTCAATCACTTAGGTTAGTGTCACGGTATGTTCATTTGCACGGGGCGTAATGTATGCTTAGAAATTCAGCTTTTCAGAGAATTGGGGGAACAGGAGCCCGTCGAAGATTTAATGGGCTATAGGCTGATGCTTTTAACCACAACTCATTTGGACAAATTGGTTTTTAATTCATGTAAATTAGCCTGAGTGTAAATGCGTTTGCTGAGGCAGTGTTGTATGCATCCAATTGGAGCTTTTCAGAGATATGAGTGAACAGCAATCAGTTGAGATTCGAACAGGCTATAGCCTAGCGTTTTTTTTTTTTTGCGATGGCTATATGTGCATATTCGTTTGTCAATCACTTAGGTTAGTGTCACGGTATGTTTATTTGCACGGGGCGTAATGTATGCTTAGAAATTCAGCTTTTCAGGGAATTGGGGGAACAGGAGCCCGTCGAAGACTTAATGGGCTATAGGCTGATGCTTTTAACCACAACTCATTTGGACAAATTGGTTTTTAATTCATGTAAATTAGCCTGAGTGTAAATGCTTTTGCTGAGGCAGTGTTGTATGCATCCAATTAGAGCTTTTCAGAGATATGAGTGAACAGCAATGAGTTGAGATTCGAACAGGCTATAGCCTAGCGTTTTTTTTTTTTTTGCGTTAGCTATATGCGCATATTCGTTTGTCAATCACTTAGGTTAGTGTCACCGTATGTTCATTTGCACGGGGCGTAATGTATGCTTAGAAATTCAGCTTTTCAGAGAATCGTGGGAACAGGAGCCCGTCGAAGACTTATTGGGCTATAGGCTGATGCTTTTAACCACAACTCATTTGGACAAATTGGTTTTTAATTCATATAAATTAGCCTGACTGTAATTGCGTTTGCTGAGGCAGTGTTGTATGCATCCAATTAGAGCTTTTCAGAGATAGGAGTGAACAGCAATGAGTTGAGATTCGAACAGGCTATAGCCTAGCGTTATTTTTTGCGATAGCTATATGTGCATACTCGTTTGTCAATCACTTAGGTTAGTGTCACGGTATGTTCATTTGCACGGGGCGTAATGTATGTTTAGAAATTCAGCTTTCCCGAGAATCGGGGGAACAGGAGCCCGTCGAAGACTTAGTGGGCTATAGGCTGATGCTTTTAACCACAACTCATTTGGACAAATTGGTTTTTAATTCATGTAAATTAGCCTGAGTGTAAATGCTTTTGCTGAGGCAGTGTTGTATGCATCCAATTAGAGCTTTTCAGAGATATGAGTGAACAGCAATGAGTTGAGATTCGGACAGGCTATCGCCTAGCGTTTTCTTTCTTTTTTAGCGATAGCTATATGTGCATATTCGTTTGTCAATCACTTAGGTTAGTGTCACGGTATGTTCATTTGCACGGGGCGTAATGTATGCTTAGAAATTCAGCTTTTCAGAGAATTGGGGGAACAGGAGCCCGTCGAAGACTTAATGGGCTATAGGCTGATGCTTTTAACCACAACTCATTTGGACAAATTGGTTTTTAATTCATGTAAATTAGCCTGAGTGTAAATGCGTTTGCTGAGGCAGTGTTGTATGCATCCAATTGGAGCTTTTCAGAGATATGAGTGAACAGCAATCAGTTGAGATTCGAACAGGCTATAGCCTAGCGTTTTTTTTTTTTTTTTGCGATGGCTATATGTGCATATTCGTTTGTCAATCACTTAGGTTAGTGTCACGGTATGTTTATTTGCACAGGGCGTAATGTATGCTTAGAAATTCAGCTTTTCAGAGAATTGGAGGAACAGGAGCCCGTCGAAGATTTAATGGGCTATAGGCTGATGCTTTTAACCACAACTCATTTGGACAAATTGGTTTTTAATTCGTGTAAATTAGCCTGAGTGTAAATGCTTTTGCTGAGGCAGTGTTGTATGCATCCAATTAGAGCTTTTCAGAGATATGAGTGAACAGCAATGAGTTGAGATTCGAACAGGCTATAGCCTAGCGTTTTTTTTTTTTTGCGATAGCTATATGCGCATATTCGTTTGTCAATCACTTAGGTTAGTGTCACTGTATGTTCATTTGCACGGGGCGTAATGTATGCTTAGAAATTCAGCTTTTCAGAGAATCGTGGGAACAGGAGCCCGTCGAAGACTTAATGGGCTATAGGCTGATGCTTTTAACCACAACTCATTTGGACAAATTGGTTTTTAATTCATGTAAATTAGCCTGAGTGTAAATGCTTTTGCTGAGGCAGTGTTGTATGCATCCAATTAGAGCTTTTCAGAGATATGAGTGAACAGCAATGAGTTGAGATTCGGACAGGCTATCGCCTAGCGTTTTTTTTCTTTTTTAGCGATAGCTATATGTGCATATTCGTTTGTCAATCACTTAGGTTAGTGTCACGGTATGTTCATTTGCACGGGGCGTAATGTATGCTTAGAAATTCAGCTTTTCAGAGAATTGGGGGAACAGGAGCCCGTCGAAGACTTAATGGGCTATAGGCTGATGCTTTTAACCACAACTCATTTGGACAAATTGGTTTTTAATTCATGTAAATTAGCCTGAGTGTAAATGCGTTTGCTGAGGCAGTGTTGTATGCATCCAATTGGAGCTTTTCAGAGATATGAGTGAACAGCAATCAGTTGAGATTCGAACAGGCTATAGCCTAGCGTTTTTTTTTTTTTTTTGCGATGGCTATATGTGCATATTCGTTTGTCAATCACTTAGGTTAGTGTCACGGTATGTTTATTTGCACAGGGCGTAATGTATGCTTAGAAATTCAGCTTTTCAGAGAATTGGGGGAACAGGAGCCCGTCGAAGACTTAATGGGCTATAGGCTGATGCTTTTAACCACAACTCATTTGGACAAATTGGTTTTTAATTCATGTAAATTAGCCTGAGTGTAAATGCTTTTGCTGAGGCAGTGTTGTATGCATCCAATTAGAGCTTTTCAGAGATATGAGTGAACAGCAATGAGTTGAGATTCGAACAGGCTATATTCTAGCGTTTTTTTTTTTTGCGATAGCTATATGCGCATATTCGTTTGTCAATCACTTAGGTTAGTGTCACCGTATGTTCATTTGCACGGGGCGTAATGTATGCTTGGAAATTCAGCTTTTCAGAGAATCGTGGGAACAGGAGCCCGTCGAAGACTTAATGGGCTATAGGCTGATGCTTTTAACCACAACTCATTTGGACAAATTGGTTTTTAATTCATGTAAATTAGCCTGAGTGTAAATGCTTTTGCTGAGGCAGTGTTGTATGCATCCAATTAGAGCTTTTCAGAGATATGAGTGAACAGCAATGAGTTGAGATTCGGACAGGCTATCGCCTAGCGTTTTTTTTCTTTTTTAGCGATAGCTATATGTGCATATTCGTTTGTCAATCACTTAGGTTAGTGTCACGGTATGTTCATTTGCACGGGGCGTAATGTATGCTTAGAAATTCAGCTTTTCAGAGAATTGGGGGAACAGGAGCCCGTCGAAGACTTAATGGGCTATAGGCTGATGCTTTTAACCACAACTCATTTGGACAAATTGGTTTTTAATTCATGTAAATTAGCCTGAGTGTAAATGCGTTTGCTGAGGCAGTGTTGTATGCATCCAATTGGAGCTTTTCAGAGATATGAGTGAACAGCAATCAGTTGAGATTCGGACAGGCTATAGCCTAGCGTTTTTTTTTTTTTGCGATGGCTATATGTGCATATTCGTTTGTCAATCACTTAGGTTAGTGTCACGGTATGTTTATTTGCACGGGGCGTAATGTATGCTTAGAAATTCAGCTTTTCAGAGAATTGGGGGAACAGGAGCCCGTCGAAGACTTAATGGGCTATAGGCTGATGCTTTTAACCACAACTCATTTGGACAAATTGGTTTTTAATTCATGTAAATTAGCCTGAGTGTAAATGCTTTTGCTGAGGCAGTGTTGTATGCATCCTATTAGAGCTTTTCGGAGATATGAGTGAACAGCAATGAGTTGAGATTCGAACAGGCTATAGCCTATCGTTTTTTTTTTTTGCGATAGCTATATGCGCATATTCGTTTGTCAATCACTTAGGTTAGTGTCACCGTATGTTCATTTGCACGGGGCGTAATGTATGCTTAGAAATTCAGCTTTTCAGAGAATCGTGGGAACAGGAGCCCGTCGAAGACTTAATGGGCTATAGGCTGATGCTTTTAACCACAACTCATTTGGGCAAATTGGTTTTTCAGTCATGTACCTTCGCCTGAGTGTAAATGCGTTTGCTGAGGCAGTGTTGTATGCATCCAATTAGAGCTTTTCAGAGATATGAGTGAACAGCAATGAGTTGAGATTCGAACAGGCTATAGCCTAGCGTTATTTTTTGCGATAGCTATATGTGCATACTCGTTTGTCAATCACTTAGGTTAGTGTCACGGTATGTTCATTTGCACGGGGCGTAATGTATGTTTAGAAATTCAGCTTTCCAGAGAATCGGGGGAACAGGAGCCCGTCGAAGACTTAATGGGCTATAGGCTGATGCTTTTAACCACAACTCATTTGGGCAAATTGGTTTTTCAGTCATGTACCTTCGCCTGAGTGTAAATGCGTTTGCTGAGGCAGTGTTGTACGCATCCAATTAGAGCTTTTCAGAGATAGGAGTGAACAGCAATGAGTTGAGATTCGAACAGGCTATAGCCTAGCGTTATTTTTTGCGATAGCTATATGTGCATACTCGTTTGTCAATCACTTAGGTTAGTGTCACGGTATGTTCATTTGCACGGGGCGTAATGTATGTTTAGAAATTCAGCTTTCCAGAGAATCGGGGGAACAGGAGCCCGTCGAAGACTTAGTGGGCTATAGGCTGATGCTTTTAAGCACAACTCATTTGGCCAAATTGGTATTTAATTCATGTAAATTAGCCTGAGTGTAAATGCTTTTGCTGAGGCAGTGTTGTATGCATCCGATTAGAGCTTTTCAGAGATATGACTGAACAGCAATGAGTTGAGATTCGAACAGGCTATAGCCTAGCGTTTTTTTTTTTTTTTGCGATGGCTATATGTGCATATTCGTTTGTCAATCACTTAGGTTAGTGTCACGGTATGTTCATTTGCACGGGGCGTAACGTATGCTTAGAAATTCAGCTTTTCAGAGAATTGGGGGAACAGGAGCCCGTCGAAGGCTTAATGGGCTATAGGCTGATGCTTTTAACCACAACTCATTTGGGCAAATTGGTTTTTCAGTCATGTAACTTAGTCTGAGTGTAAATGCGTTTGCTGAGGCAGTGTTGTATGCATCCAATTTGAGCTTTTCAGAGATATGACTGAACAGCAATGAGTTGAGATTCGAACAGGCTATAGCCTAGCGTTTTTTTTTTTTTTTGCGATGGCTATATGTGCATATTCGTTTGTCAATCACTTAGGTTAGTGTCACGGTATGTTCATTTGCACGGGGCGTAATGTATGCTTAGAAATTCAGCTTTTGAGAGAATTGGGGGAACAGGAGCCCGTCGAAGACTTAATGGGCTATAGGCTGATGCTTTTAACCACAACTCATTTGGACAAATTGGTTTTTAATTCATGTAAATTAGCCTGAGTGTAAATGCTTTTGCTGAAGCAGTGTTGTATGCATCCAATTAGAGCTTTTCAGAGATATGAGTGAACAGCAATGAGTTGAGATTCGAACAGGCTATAGCCTAGCGTTATTTTTTGCGATAGCTATATGTGCATACTCGTTTGTCAATCACTTAGGTTAGTGTCACGGTATGTTCATTTGCACGGGGCGTAATGTATGTTTAGAAATTCAGCTTTCCAGAGAATTGGGGGAACAGGAGCCCGTCGAAGACTTAATGGGCTATAGGCTGATGCTTTTAACCACAACTCATTTGGGCAAATTGGTTTTTCAGTCATGTAACTTCGCCTGAGTGTAAATGCGTTTGCTGAGGCAGTGTTGTATGCATCCAATTTGAGCTTTTCAGAGATATGAGTGAAGAGCAATGAGTTGAGATTCGAACAGGCTATAGCCTAGCGTTTTTTTTTTGCGATAGCTATATGTGCATATTCGTTTGTCAATCACTTAGGTTAGTGTCACCGTATGTTCACTTGCACGGGGCGTAATGTATGCTTAGAAATTCAGCTTTTCAGAGAATCGGGGGAACAGGAGCCCGTCGAAGACTTAATGGGCTATAGGCTGATGCTTTTAACCACAACTCATTTGGACAAATTGGTTTTTAATTCATGTAAATTAGCCTGAGTGTAAATGCGTATGCTGAGGCAGTGTTGTATGCATCCAATTTGAGCTTTTCAGAGATATGACTGAACAGCAGTGAGTTGAGATTCTAACGGGCTATAGCCTAGCGTTTTTTTTTTTTTGCGATTGCTATATGTGCATATTCGTTTGTCAGTGATTTAGGTTAGTGTCACCGTATGTTCATTTGCACGGGGTGTAATGCATGCTTAGAAATCCTGCTTTTCAGAGAATTGGGGGAAAAGGAGCCCATCGAAGACTTAATGGGCTATAGGCTGATGCTTTTAACCACAACTCATTTGGGCAAATTGGTTTTGCAGTCATGTCTCTTAGCCTGAGTGTAAATGCGTATGCTGAGGCAGTGTTGTATGCATCCAATTTGAGCTGTTCAGAGATATGACTGAACAGCAATGAGTTGAGATTCTAACGGGCTATAGCCTAGGGGTTTTTTTTTTGCGATGGCTATATGCGCATATTCGTTTGTCAATCATTTAGGTTAGTGTCACCGTATGTTCATTTGCACGGCGGGTAATGTATGCTTAGAAACTCAGCTTTTCAGAGAAGTGGGGGGAAAGGAGCCCGTCGAAGACTTAATGGGCTATAGGCTGATGCTTTTAACCACCACTCATTTGGGCAAATTGGTTTTTCAGTCATGTAATTTAGCCGGAGTGTAAATGCGTATGCTGAGGCAGTGTTGTATGCATCTAATTTGAGCTGTTCAGAGATATGACTGAACAGCAATGAGTTGAGATTCGAACAGGTTGTAGCCTAGCGTTATTTTTTTTTTGCGATAGCTATATGTGCATATTCGTTTGCCAATCGTTTAGGTTATTGTCACGGTATGTCCATTTGCACGGGGCGTAATGTATGCTTAGAAATTCAGCTTTTCAGAGAATTGGGGGGAAAGGAGCCCGTCGAAGACTTAATGGGCTATAGGCTGATGCTTTTAACCACCACTCATTTGGGCAAATTGGTTTTTCAGTCATGTAACTTAGCCTGAGTGTAAATGCGTATGCTGAGGCAGTGTTGTATGCATCTAATTTGAGCTGTTCAGAGATATGACTGAACAGCAATGAGTTGAGATTCTAACGGGCTATAGCCTAGGGTTTTTTTTTTTTTTGCGATAGCTATATGTGCATATTCGTTTGTCAATCATTTAGGTTAGTGTCACCGTATGTTCATTTGCACGGGGCGTAATGAATGCTTAGAAATTCAGCTTTTCAGAGAATCGGGGGAACAGGAGCCCGTCGAACACTTAATGGGCTATAGGCTGATGCTTTTAACCACAACTCATTTGGGCAAATTGGTTTTTCAGTGGTGTAACTTAGCCTGAGTGTAAATGCGTATGCTGAGGCAGTGTTGTATGCATCTAATTTGAGCTTTTCAGAGATATGAGTGAGCAGCAATGAGTTGAGATTCGAACATTCAGCTTTTCAGACAATTGGGGGGAAAGGAGCCCGTCGAAGACCTAATGGGCTATAGGCTGATGCTTTTAACCACCACTCATTTGGAAAAATTGGTTTTTCAGTCATGTAATTTAGCCTGAGTGTAAATGCGTATGCTGAGGCAGTGTTGTATGCATCTAATTTGAGCTGTTCAGAGATATGACTGAACAGCAATGAGTTGAGATTCTAACGGGCTATAGCCTAGCGTTTTTTTTTTTTTTTTGCGATAGCTATATGTGCATATTCGTTCGCCAATCGTTTAGGTTAATGGCACGGTATGTCCATTTGCACGGGGCGTAATGTGTGCTTAGAAATTCAGCTTTTCAGGGAATTGGGGGGAAAGGAGCCCGTCGAAGACTTAATGGGCTGTAGGCTGATGCTTTTAACCACCCCTCATTTGGGCAAATTGGTTTTTCAGTCATGTAACTTAGCCGGAGTGTAAATGCGTATGCTGAGGCAGTGTTGTATGCATCCAATTTGAGCTGTTGAGAGATATGACTGAACAGCAATGAGTTGAGATTCTAACGGGCTATAGCCTAGGGCTTTTTTTTTTTTGCGATAGCTATATGTGCATATTCGTTTGTCAATCATTTAGGTTAGTGTCACCGTATGTTCATTTGCACGGGGTGTAATGTATGCTTAGAAATCCTGCTTTTCTGAGAATTGGGGGAAAAGGAGCCCGTCGAAGACTTAATGGGCTATAGGCTGATGCTTTTAACCACCACTCATTTGGGCAAATTGGTTTTTCAGTCATGTAATTTAGCCTGAGTGTAAATGCGTATGCTGAGGCAGTGTTGTATGCATCCAATTTGAGCTGTTGAGAGATATGACTGAACAGCAATGAGTTGAGATTCTAACGGGCTATAGCCTAGGGTTTTTTTTTTTGCGATAGCTATATGTGCATATTCGTTCGCCAATCGTTTAGGTTATTGGCACGGTATGTCCATTTGCACGGGGCGTAATGTGTGCTTAGAAATTCAGCTTTTCAGGGAATTGGGGGGAAAGGAGCCCGTCGAAGACTTAATGGGCTGTAGGCTGATGCTTTTAACCACCACTCATTTGGAGAAATTGGTTTTTAATTCATGTAAATTAGCCTGAGTGTAAATGCGTTTGCTGAGGCAGTGTTGTATGCATCCAATTAGAGCTTTTCAGAGATATGAGTGAACAACAATCAATTGAGATTCGAACAGGCTATAGCCTAGCGTTTTTTTTTTTTTTGCGATTGCTATATGTGCATATTCGTTTGTCAATCATTTAGGTTAGTGTCACCGTATGTTCATTTGCACGGGGCGTAATGAATGCTTAGAAATTCAGCTTTTCAGAGAATTAGGGTAAAGGAGCCCGTCGAAGACTTAATGGGCTATCGGCTGATGCTTTTAACCACCACTCATTTGGGCAAATTGGTTTTTCAGTCATGTAACTTAGCCTGAGTGTAAATGCGTATGCTGAGGCAGTGTTGTATGTATCTAATTTGAGCTGTTCAGAGATATGACTGAACAGCAACGAGTTGAGATTCTAACGGGCTATAGCCTAGGGTTTGTTCTTTTTGCGATAGCTATATGTGCATATTCGTTTGTCAATCGTTTAGGTTAGTGTCACCGTATGTTCATTTGCACGGCGCGTAATGTATGCTTAGAAATTCAGCTTTTCAGAGAATTGGGGGAAAAGGAGCCCGTCGAAGACTTAATGGGCTATAGGCTGATGCTTTTAACCACAACTCATTTGGACAAATTGGTTTTTAATTCATGTAAATTAGCCTCAGTGTAAATGCGTATGCTGAGGCAGTGTTGTATGCATCCAATTAGAGCTTTTCAGAGATATGAGTGAACAACAATCAATTGAGATTCGAACAGGCTATAGCCTAGCGTTTTTCTTTTTTTGCGATAGCTATATGTGCATATTCGTTTGTCAATCGTTTAGGTTAGTGTCACCGTATGTTCATTTGCACGGGGCGTAATGTATGCTAGAAATTCAGCTTTTCAGACAATTGGGGGGAAAGGAGCCCGTCGGAGACTTAATGGGCTATAGGCTGATGCTTTTAACCACCACTCATTTGGGCAAATTGGTTTTTCAGTCATGTAACTTAGCCTGAGTGTAAATGCGTTTGCTGAGGCAGTGTTGTATGCATCCAATTTGAGCTTTTGCGAGATATGAGTGAACAGCAATGAGTTGAGATTCGAACGGGCTATAGCCTAGCGTTTTTTTTTTACGATAGCAGTATGATATTCGTTTGTCAATCATTTAGGTTTGTGTCACCATATGTTCATTTTCACGGGGCGTAATGTATGCTTAGAAATTCAGCTTTTCACAGAATCGGGGGAACAGGAGCCCATCGAAGACTTAATGGGCTGATGCTTTTAACCACAACTCATTTGGGCAAATTGGTTTTTAATTCATGTAAATTAGCGTGAGTGCAAATGCGTATGCTGAGGCAGTGTTGTATGCATCCAATTTGAGTTTTTCAGAGATATCAGTGAACAGCAATGAGTGGAGATTCGAGTAGCCTATACCCTAAATTTTTTTTTTTTTGCGATAGCTGTATATTCATATTCGTTTGTCAATCATTGAGGCTAGTGTCACCGTATGTTCATTTGCACGGGGTGTAATCTATGCTTAGAAATCCTGCTTTTCTGAGAATTGGGGGGAAAGGAGCCCGTCGAAGACTTAATGGGCTATAGGCTGATACTTGCAACCACAACTCATTTGGACAAATTGGTTTTTAATTCATGTAAATTAGCCTGAGTGTAAATGAGTATGCTGAGGCAGTGTTGTATGCATCCAACTTGAGCTTTTCAGAGATTTGGCTGAACAGCAGTGAGTTGAGATTCTAACGGGCTATAGCCTAGCGTTTTTTTTTTTTTACGATTGCTATATGTGCATATTCGTTTGTCAATCATTTAGGTTAGTGTCACCGTATGTTCATTTGCACGGGGCGTAATGAATGCTTAGAAATTCAGCTTTTCAGAGAATTGGGGTAAAGGAGCCCGTCGAAGACTTAATGGGCTATCGGCTGATGCTTTTAACCACCACTCATTTGGGCAAATTGGTTTTTCAGTCATGTAACTTAGCCTGAGTGTAAATGCGTATGCTGAGGCAGTGTTGTATGTATCTAATTTGAGCTGTTCAGAGATATGACTGAACAGCAATGAGTTGAGATTCTAACGGGCTATAGCCTAGGGTTTGTTTGTTTGCGATAGCTATATGTGCATATTCGTTTGTCAATCGTTTAGGTTAGTGTCACCGTATGTTCATTTGCACGGCGCGTAATGTATGCTTAGAAATTCAGCTTTTCAGAGAATTGGGGGAAAAGGAGCCCGTCGTAGACTTAATGGGCTATAGGCTGATGTTTTTAACCACCACTCATTTGGGCAAATTGGTTTTTCAGTCATGTAACTTAGCCTGAGTGTAAATGCGTTTGCTGAGGCAGTGTTGTATGCATCGAATTTGAGCTTTTGCGAGATATGAGTGAACAGCAATGAGTTGAGATTCGAACGGGCTATAGCCTAGCGTTTTTTTTTTTTTTTACGATAGCAGTATCATATTCGTTTGTCAATCATTTAGGTTTGTGTCACCATATGTTCATTTTTACGGGGCGTAATGTATGCTTAGAAATTCAGCTTTTCACAGAATCGGGGGAACAGGAGCCCGTCGAAGACTTAATGGGCTGATGCTTTTAACCACAACTCATTTGGGCAAATTGGTTTTTAATTCATGTAAATTAGCGTGAGTGTAAATGCGTATGCTGAGGCAGTGTTGTATGCATCCAATTTGAGCTTTTCAGAGATATCAGTGAACAGCAATGAGTTGAGATTCGAATAGCCTATACCCTAAATTTTTTTTTTTTGCGATAGCTATATATTCATATTCGTTTGTCAATCATTGAGGCTAGTGTCACCGTATGTTCATTTGCACGGGGTGTAATGTATGCTTAGAAATCCTGCTTTTCAGAGAATTGGGGGAACAGGAGCCCGTCGAAGACTTAATGGGCTATAGGCTGATGCTTTTAACCACAACTCATTTGGGCAAATTGGTTTTTAATTCATGTAAATTAGCCTGAGCGTAAATGCGTATGCTGAGGCAGTGTTGTATGCATCCAATTTGAGCTTCTCAGAGATATGAGTGAACAGCAGTGCGTTGAAATAGGAACAGGCTATAGCTTGGTGTTTCTTTTTTTTTCGCGATAACTAATATGTGCATATTCGTTTATCAATCATTTAGGTCAGTGTCAGCATATATTCGTTTGCAGGGGTGCGTTAGGTGCGGGTAGAAATTTAGCTTTAAGAAAAGTGACAGAACAGGAGCGCGTCGAAGTTAGAATGGGCTATAGGCTGATGTTTTTGACCACAACTCATTTGGGCAAATTGGTTTTTGAGTAATGTAAGTTAGCGTGAGTGTAATTGGATTTGCTGAGGCAGTGTTCTATTCATCCAATTCGAGCTTTTGAGGTGTGTTTGTGAACAACAATTTCTTAGATTGGTACAGTGTACAGCCTTGGTGTTTTTTCCGCGGTAACTAATTTGTCCAAATTCATTCATCAATTGTTTATGTTTGTTTTTGTATATGTGCATATGCAAGGGGCTTACTGCATGCGTCGATATTCAGGTGTTCATAGAAGTGAGAGAACGGGAGCACGTCGAGGTTCTAATCGGCCATAGGCTGATGTTTTTTTTTTACCACAACAACTCATTTGGACAAATTGGTTTTTGAATCATGTATGTTACCGTGAGTTTAATTGCGTTTGCTGGGGCACTGTTGTATGCATCCAATTCGAGCTTTTCAGATATTTAAGTGAGGAAGAGTGCGTTGAGATTCGCGGAGCCTCGCGTTTTTTTTTCCGCGGTAACTAATTTATCCAAATTCGTTTGCCAATCACTTAAGTTAGCTTTAGTATATGTGCATATTGAAGGCTCTTAATGAATGCGTCGATATTAAAGTTTTCATAAAAATGACGGAACAAGAGCGAGTTTATGTACTAGTGGCCTATAGGCTGATGTTTTTTACAACTCATTCGGGCAAATTGGTTTTTCAATCATTTAAGTCACCGTGAGTGTAATTGCGTTTGCTGAGGCAGTGTTGTATGCATCCAATTTGAGCCTTTCTGAGATTTTATTGCGCAGCAGTGCGTTGAGATTGGCGTTTTTTTAGCAGTAAGTGATCTGTCCAAATTCGTTAATGAAGCGTTTCAGTTAGTGTCAGGATATGTTAATTTGCAGGAGGGGTAGTATGCGTCGTAATTAAGCTTTTCAAAGAAATGAGGGTACAGGAGCGCATCGAGGTTCTAATTGGCTATATGTTTGTTTTTTACCACAACAGCGGATTTGGCAAATTGATTTTTCAATCATTTAGGTTACCGTGAGTGTAAGCGCATTTGCTGAGGTAGTGTTTGATGCATCCAATTTGAGCTTTCCAAAGATATGAGTGAACAGCAGTGCGTTGTGATTCAAATGGACTATTGCCTGATGTTTTTTCAGCGATAACTTATTTGTGCAAATTCGTTCATCGATGTGTTAGTTTCTTTAGACGTGCGCTCTCAAGGGGCGTGCTGAATGCTTCGACTTTGAGCTTCCCGGGCACACGGGGGCATCCGGAGAAACCGGGGACTCAAAGGCGCTGGTTCTCTACCTATATGAGTCCCCGGGCACCCGGAGAAACCGGGGAGTCAAAGGCGCTGGTTCTCCACCTATATGAGTCCCCGGGCACCCGGAGAAACCGGGGACTCAAAGGCGCTGGTTCTCCACCTATATGAGTCCCCGGGCACCCGGAGAAACCGGGGACTCAAAGGCGCTGGTTCTCCACCTGTATGAGTCCCCGGGCACAGGGAGGAGCCGTCTAAAGCGATAAATGAACAATTAGGCAAAGAATAATTTTCCCCTTAAAATTAAAAAATGGTAAGCCTATAGTTCATGAAAGCATTTTTCCAACAAAAAATAAAGTGTCTCTAAGGCGCTGGGTCTCCGCATATCCGACTCCGCGGGCACACGGAGAAGCCGTCTAACGCGATAAATGAACGATTAGGCAAAGAATAATTTTCCCCTTAAAATTAAAAAAAAATGGTAAGCCTATAGCCCATGAAAACACCATTCTTCCAACAAAAAATAAAGTGTGTCTAAGGCGCTGGTTCTTCGCATATACGAGTTCCCGGGCACACGGAGAAGCCATCTAACGCGATAAATGAACGATTAGGCAAAGAATAATTTTCCCCTTAAAATTAAAAAAATTGTAAGCCTATAGCCCATGAAAACATCATTTCTCCAACAAAAAATAAAGTGTCTCTAAGGCGCTGGTTCTCCGCAAATACGAGTCCCCGGGGACACGCAGAAGCCGTCTAACGCGATAAATGAACGATCAGGCAAAGAATTATTTTCCCCTTAAAATAAAAAAATGGTAAGCCTATAGCCCATGAAAACATCATTTTTCCAACAAAAAATAAAGTGTCTCTAAGGCACTGGTTCTCCGCAAATACGAGTCCCCGGGGACACGCAGAAGCCGTCTAACGCGATAAATGAACAATTAGGCGAAGAATAATTTTCCCCTTAACAAGGGCTGGGCAGACTTTCAAGCGGGCTATAGGCACATGTTCTTCCTCGACAATGATTTTCCGTAAATTCCAGTGTCCTTCGCTTTAATTAGTGTTGGTATACCGGTATTTGCAGTGGTAATGATATGTCCTTCCAGTAAAGTATTTAGAGAAGTCTGAAGATGGCTACGCGTACATTCTAACAACCTTTAATAAGCTATGCTTTACCTCCGCAATATTTTTCCTAAATTTTTGTATTGCCTTTAATTAGTGTCAATGTATGTGAATTTTCAGAGGTCTTCAGGCCTGTCCAGGTGCATCTGTTTAGCTATATACAAGGAGGGCTGGGCAGACATTCTAGCGGGCTATAGGCTCATGTTTTTCCTCGACAATGATTTTGCGTAAATTCCAGTATTCTTCGCTTTAATTAGTGTTGGTATATTGGTATTTACAGTGGTGATATGGCCTTCCATTTAAAGTATTTAGAGAAGTCAGAAGACGGCTGGGCGTATATTCTAACAACCTTTATTAAGCTATGCTTTACCTCGGCAATATTTTTTCTAAATGTTTGTATTCCCTTTAATTAGTGTCAGTATACTTGAATTTGCAGAAGTTGCCACGTGTATCCAGGTGCAGCTTTTTAGTTAAATACACAGACGGCTGGGCAGACATCCTAACGGGCTAAATGATTTTTGCGTCCCGTTTTCGTAGTGATATTTTCGTCCCGTTACAACTATTTAGAGAAGGGAGAACAGGGCTGGAAAGGCATTCTAGCGGGCTATAGGCTTACGTTTTTTTTCCACGACAGTTATTTTTTTTTTTTTTTGTAAAGTGGTGTGTTTGGTTAGTGTCGCTGTATTTGTATTTACAGAAGCTGTGACATGTGCGTCCACGAAATTGACAAATGAATATGTTGGTGGCGCCTAACTTCTAAGTATTCGGATATCGCCGAATGTTCAACGAAACTCGAACCTTGCATATTTTTAACCGTCAAGTGTGGTGAGAGAGATAGTTCAGGTAGAATGAAATATGCTGTGGAGTTTGTGATGCGTTATCGTCACATGACTCTTGTTGTTGTGTCACTTGTGGAATAACGCTATCATTGAGTGCATTGCTTCGGCCATTCTGCACAAACTGTAATCTTGTGCTTCAATACTGCGTTTTTCTACCTGTGACCATCTCTGTTGCTTGCCCTACCTGGCCATTTGTTCTCGCCGTATTTATCAATCAGAAAGGGCTACTTGAGGATGTACTCAGGTATATTTTCCGTGGTTAGTTTTTCTGCAAACTAAATTGTAACCCATTGTTTCTAACATCCAAAAATTCTACTGAGCCGGGCTCCTCTTCAAGGTCCTTTACTCTAGTTAACAAACCCGTTGCCACGGCTTTTGAAATGTTGCAAACTTAGAACATCTTAAATTGTACAAACAAGGAAATGTAGAATATTGCGAACTCAATATTTATGGATTCACACTTCACTTATATATTAATGTAGTTGGTGAAGCGGCCAGAGAAATGGCACAGGCCACTGATAGGCTGCAGTTCAGCTGTACATTCAGTTCCAGTGTGGGTAAGCAACAACGAAGGAAAGTAAACGACAACCATGGTGTTGGATAGGGAATTTCAGTGAAGCATTGAACCTAAATGCAGCGCAGTCAATATCACTGAATTCAGTGAGAAGCACGCTCAGCCCTGGGACGGTCATTACTGTCCAAGGGCAATAGATGTGAGGCGTGGATTAGCAATGATGGAGTATGTGACAGGAATGCGAAGTGGATTTGCCTATTACATATTTAGGGAGTTTGAATGCTGTGTTGATTAAAATGAAATAGTTTGCAGGCTTGTTGCGGAGCAGGCAGGAAGCTGTATGTCGGGCTGAAGGAAGCAGTTGACGTATTTGTTGTAAACCGAAATCTCCGTGACATCCACAAAGGTGAGATACGTGCGAACCGTTGCCTGTGGGCATTTAGAATAGCAGTGTGATCGGTATGACTGATTGGTATGATTTCGCGCGGTATTGAGGGTGGGCGAATATTTGAAAATATTGAATAGCAACTTGGGTATTTTTCGATTCAATTCAGTCGTCTAATCAAATTGTCAAACTTTCTGAGCACAGTATTTTTCCAATATTTCTCGAGTAGTTTCAGATTCGTAAATCTGTGATCAGATATACTATTCGAGCAAGAGTACTGTTAGATTTTTCTCCGCAGCCATATTAGGCATACAAGTGAAGTTACGCAATGAACCAGGCTATGTAGCTGTACGAGCCTAATTATACCGCCTTTGAGAACTTAATGTTGCCAAAGGGGATAAAAAACGATGTTTTCCCTCGAATATTAAGTATCCAACCTTTTGTTGATATCTTGTGACGTGTACACCTTTTCTCGTCAAACTGGAATTAGAAAGACGTTGGCCTGAGCCACTGTAGCTGTAGGTGAGGGACATTCTTACCCAAGTCAATTTGCACAGTTTGTGTCAGAATGGTGGGAAACAATTCTGAATGGAGTTGTTTCATGAAACAATTTTTCATTTTCCTCACACTGCTGCTCACCGAGAGCAACATGTAACACAGTAGTATGCCAGGTTACGCTACAGGCATTCCGATCGATTATTTTCTGGTCACGTTGTTGTTTACGCTGATGGTACAGCGGTTAAAATGGGAAATACAGCCGAATTGCAAAAAAATTAGGCCTTCATGTCAACAGCATGGAATTTCTGGAGTGCCTATCGTTAAGCTAGCTTGATGTGTGCCTTGCAGTCGGAGGAGATAAAAAGCACTCGTTTCAGTATCAGAATCCACATACTGGGCCGATTCATCACTAGGACTCATGCTTTTTACAAACTTTGGCTACCCTCACAAAGCAGTAGTATGCCACTGACAACTCCATATTTGAAATATTCCAAGTTATATGCTATTAATAGGATGGCCCATAAAATGGCTCATATTTCCAGGCTAGAATTCTCCCGCATGGAGCACGTGGGTTGCGCTGCGTGCATGTCACCGAACGTCACGTGGTCTCGCGCGAGAACTTTGCGGCGTTCGAAGGTTTAGATAATGGCTCTTCGTCCAGTTTCTATAAACGGTGCCATTTGTATTCTTGCTTGGCGATGTGCGTTGTGATAACTATTTCCTCGTAGACAGTTTAGGCCACGTTCTTTCTAAATTTTTTTTAAAGTTATGATGTGTTGTATCTTGAATATCACTGTTTTTTACCGTACATTTCGAATCATACGTTTTGTTTGGGGGGGGGGGGGGGACTTGTAACCATCCGTTGTCATTAACAATAAAAAGGTCCCTTACACTGTGTCGATGAGTAGCCTGTTAGGTACTGTACATTAATAAATAGATACATAAATAAATAGGTTAATAATAAATTTTTCTATTATCTTATATCCATGGTCGATGCACCGTGACCGGCGCTAGGAACCAGGGTCCGTAAATTTCCTCTTCCCATTGTCCATAGCACCTACTGTCTGTCTAACAGTAGGCATAATCCTGAAAACTGAGGAAAACAGGCCGCGATCAATTTTTTTCTTCCTGAAGGTGTTCGCAGCCCTCTAATTATTATTTTTTCACGTTCAGAGCAACGTGCTCATCGTCACTGGCGATGATGGCGAGGACCTCCCCACCACGGACTTGGAACGACAATCCCTCGATCGGGAGCAACTTGCCGCCGAACAGCCGCTGACCCAGGCTGCAGAAGTTCAGTGGAACGTCAAGTATCGAACCGGCGTCAGAGTGGCCACATCTATCGTCACGACAACGAGGCAATCAACACCATTGCTGGAAATCCCGACAAACGCCTGGTTACGCACACACATACACAAAAATAAAGACTCAAAACAGCGCTGGCCAGAAGGCCAGAAGAATACGACGATGGCGGCGTTCAGCGCCGATGACGTGCAAGACAACTCGCGCTTTCGTACCGCGAGTCTAATAAGTATTTGCGGGGTAGATCTTCGGTAGCCTCAGGAGAGGTTAGGGCGGGTCATTGAAATAGAGCTTCGGTAACACAGGCTTACGGAGTTACCCTGTTGGTAATGGCTAGCCTGTTCTCTTTACTGAAGTCAAGTGGTGCCTTCACTCAATTGGAAATTCGTGGATTCGTTAGAGCCATGTGGCTGTTGTGATTAGGTTCGAATCTAATTGCAAACGAGTGCTTGCTGAACTTACTCTCAGTACAAATGTGTCCTCCAAGACGAGAAATAGATGAAATTCTAGGAATTTTCTTTTATGTAGAAATGTGTTTCGCCATTACAGGGTTAACTACTCCCTAATGGTATTCGCGTTAGTGTTATGTGCTTTGAACAACAAGCTCTGCAAAGTAAGTATTTGGAGACTTCCGCAACCAGAGGTCTCGTTAACGGACAACGAAGTCTGGTCGGACACGTTACTTATAATACCATTCACAGGGAATCTTGTGGACTCGCTAGAGGTTGAGTACGCTGAAAAAAAAAAATTACGCGATGGCTTATGACGCGCGCGCCTGAACTGGTGCCTATCGATTGTGTAGCCGGTAGTTAACCGTGCCACTGGCATTATGCGCGAGCTAAGCAATCGTTCAGAATTAGAGATGCTTCGATTGACAGTTTCAGTTCAGCGTTTGCAACCGAACAATAGCGTTACGTACGTAAAGAAATATCGTCGACCCTTCACACGTTCTGAACGTTAGTCTGGTTCTGCGGTTTGCGTGCGCTATGATAACGTACGGTATTTGGCGAGTTTCAGGTTCGGACGTCTGCGTACGCTTAGTAGCGTCGAACATGCTCCAGCTTAAGCGTATGTTCTGATAACCGCTCTCTGAGACTCGTTTGTCGCCAGTACCTATGAAACTGAGTTTGCGCTTACTCTGAACTCTCCTGAAACGTTAGCGCATAGCTCCTGCAATTTCAGAGATCAGCCTGCGATTCCGGCGCCCGTAGGCCTAACCAGACTCTTCTCCATAGCAACGGCGAGGTATTTGCTAGTGGGTAGTCTTGGCGTGGATACGTTCGGCACGAGGCACCAGACGGCGGTCTGTTTTGTGGACTCCTTGCGTTTCTGTTCTAGTGCGGTAAAGTGACAGTCTTCAAAGGATGCACAGCGTGACGTCCCACAAATCCGATTACGTTTAACGTACGGATGTCTGCAAACTCTTCTAAAACCGTGTGATCGTTTGGTGCTCTACTGTAGTTCTACAGCGTGCATTTCTCGGGTGCCCTGTCCTTCGGCTAAGCACAAGCGTGCAGCTGTTCATTCCGAAGGCTTCCTTAAAGATTTATGTTCTGCGTCTAAAATGAAGACAGTCTTTCTCGAGCAGCTACCGCCTTTCCGCTCTTGCAGAGCTGAGATTGAAGTGTTCTTGTGTGCGCGCGCGCGCACGCTGTTTCACACAACCAGAAAAATGGTTTGCCTCGTGTAAGAACGTTTACTGGCTTCGAAATAAACTTGCCTTGAATTAACGCCGTGCGTGTCCAGTCTGACTATTTTCCTCACGAATGTCTCTCATACGAATGATGCGTTCACTACCTACAAAATAACGCATCCGTACTTCCCGTGTACATCACGTTGCCGTGGACAAAATCGCACCAGTCAAGCGTATGTAATGGTTGGAGTGCATTAGAGGGAAGACGCTGTTACTCTACGCCACGGCAAAGTCGTCGACGAACAGTGTAGCGTCACCGCGCAGCCAGCGTGACTGGCGGCTTCCTGTGCGCATAAGCATGGCCAGAGAGGGGTGGAGCACGTCTTGTCTCGTCGGCAGAACGAACTGTGAGAGCATGGGCGGCGACAACGGCCTAGCTGGCCAAGCTACTGGTCGACAAAAAAACTGTAAACGGTGTGCCGTTCCGGTGGTCGAGCGGCCTGAGTGTTGATCTCGTATCCTTCAGGACGGCAGTTCGAATCCCGTTGCCTGCATCGCTGAAAAAAAAAAGGCAGCGATGCCGGGGCTCAAAGTGCCATCCATGAAGGTTCGAGGTGGACCGTTAAGGCTGGGTCTCGGACCCTAGAGGACCTCCTGCATCGTAGTACCGGCGTACGCATGGCCAGTGCGCGGATTGAAGGCGGTGCGGACGTCGGCACAACGACACAGGTGGCCCCCTGGGATCTACGTCGCCGTGCAGCTGGCTGGCGGAACTGGGAGTTCCGGCACCCAGCTGTGCCCTCGGCCGCCGGAATGTGGCGGATAAGAGGGAGTTTTGTGTCATGGTGCACACAATTTCCTCTCGCTATCCCCCGGGTATCCTAAGAGGGTGGATACCTGCTGCTTTTGGGGGAAGTGCGGAGGGCACCACACGGAGAAGGGCGACCACACGCGAAACAGACGACACCACGACACCGAGAGAAACCATACCTGCAAACGACCGGAGCCACCCCTCCACAGAAAATCGCCGCGCACCCAGCGGACCCCCCCCCCCCTACTCCAAACTTTTGCCGCGCGAGCTCTATAGAGGTCGGCCCTGCAAGCGATCGCGCTGCCCTCCGTAGACGTCCGCGTCGTCCTCTATGGAGCGCGGACCTCTATGGAGGGCCGCGCGACTTCTTCGAGGGCCGACCTCTATAGAGCTGGCGCGGCAAAAGATTCGGGTGGGGGTGGTCCGCCGGGTGCACGGCGATTTTCTGTGGAGGTCGTTTCTGTGTTTCTGTGCACGGCGATTTTATGTGTGGCTCAGGTCGTTTGCAGGTAAGTTTTCTGTGGGCGTCGTGGTGTTCTCTCTTTCGCCTGTGGTCGCCCTTCTCCGTGGGGTGCCCTCCGCACTTCCCACAAAAGCAGCAGGTATCCACCCTCTTAGGATACCCGGGGGATAGCGAGAGGAAATTGTGTGCACCATGACACAAAACTCCCCCTTATCCGCCACATTCCGGCGGCCGAGGGCACAGCTGGGTGCCGGAACTCCCAGTTCCGCCAGCCAGCTGCACGGCGACGTAGATCCCAGGGGGCCACCTGTGTCGTTGTGCCGACGTCCGCACCGCCTTCAATCCGCGCACTGGCCATGCGTACGCCGGTACTACGATGCAGGAGGTCCTCTAGGGTCCGAGACCCAGCCTTAACGGTCCACCTCGAACCTTCATGGATGGCACTTTGAGCCCCGGCATCGCTGCATTTTTTTTTCAGCGATGCAGGCAACGGGATTCGAACTGCCGTCCTGAAGGATACGAGATCAACACTCAAGCCGCTCGACTACCGGAACGGCACATCAAACGCTGTTTATTTGTCGACCAGTAGCTTGGCCAGCTGGGCCGCTATTGCTGCCTAGCTGGTCACACAGTTCGTTCTGCCGACAACATACCACATGCTCTATCCGCGTGCTCATGTGCACATTACGCTACACTCTGCGTACACTTTGCAGCAGCGTAGCGGAACTGTATCGGGCGTCACTGAACCCGCTGTAGTTATTTGAATCCTTGACCCGGTTTAGTAGCACTGCGAGGAGCGGTTCAATATAGCAAGCAGTTCAATTCGTTTTGTGAGAAGACCCACGTCCCCCTTTGACAGAAATACTTGTCGATTGACTGGCGACACTCGGACGCTTGTCCACGCTGAAAGAAAATGCTAGCGAAGAGAGACCAGACACGCACGGGCGTTAATTCCACACACCGTAACTTTATTTCAGAGCTCTCAACCATTCGTACACCAGCAAAAGCATTCCTCCGGCCCTGTAAGAAACGAAATTGAAGGACGATCAAGAACCGAACATTCTCACCTCAATTTACGCCGTATACATGCGCGCACATGACGCCGAACGTGCAAATTTCTCACAAATATGACATCGAACTAGAACTAGAACGACAGGTGCCGGGAATAGAAAGCAACGCTGGCAGGGGAAAACAAATACTATCACAAATTCTTAGTGGCAATTCCGAAGTCCTGGAGATCGTAAAACCCAGACGGCTGTATCTGCGAGAAACAAAATCCATTCTAGAAGCATGTTTGGAACAGCTTAACGGAAGCCTCCGGCTAATAAGCACGGCGCACGGCTGTTCGCGAAGATTGTGGAACGCGAGAGAAAAGTACGCAGAAGTAGTACAGAACAGCACGAAAGTACTTCCGATGCTCAACAAGCTTTTTCATTCTTATACGGCGATTGCTTAACGTACGAATGTCACGCGTAAGTTTGCCTGCTACACAACACAGGCGCCAGTTCAGAGTGATGAATTATCCCGACGTCTTCTACTCAACCTGCGGTACGCCTCCCAGATGAACTCCAAATTTTGTAGTGGTGTCGTGTGATGTCCTTTCAGGCTTCGTTATCCATTGCTGCAGTTTTTCAAGTACTTTGACGAGTTCGCTGTTCAGAGCATCCAACAGCAGACACCAAACTTATTTCGGCGCATTAAACCCTGCAATGCCCAAACAGCGTTCTACACGAAATACGTGCAACTCGATTTCTCGCCATGGAGCGCAAGCTTATGCTGAAGATAGCTTCAGCAAACATAACGAGCACTGCAGCTAGTAGTTACATTGCAGCAGAGTTTCACACGCGAACAGCTTAAGAATATGTCGCTACTTCTGTTTCACGTGCACAAATTTGAAATTCAGTCTCGAACGGCGCAGCAATCGGAAGGCGCGTTATGCATTGCAGGGTTAAAAGGATCCCGAGCAAAGCTCTTCGCTTATCGAATAACAGTAGGCGAACAACATACGCCACCGCGAAAGTCTCCGGCTAATTTTGCAGTCGTACGTGAGGTTTTTCGTTATTTCAGCTAGTCATGCACTCCACCAACATTCCACTCCTTGTCTTCCCCTCCCCCTTTACCAACTATATGACTCGGTAAGCCGCCGTGCTATCGGTGCTCTATTTCGAAGACCCGCCCGTAACTCACCTCAAGCTACCCAGGACGTACCCCGTAAACACTCATTTGTTCGAGTCGTGGTACGTGAAGTGTAAGACATCTTCCACGTCATGGGCGTTACACGTCGCCATCGTCGTCGTCTTCTGGCCTTTTGGCCTGCGGTGTTTTCAGACTTTATTTTTGTGTGTGCGGAACCAAGCGCTTGTCGTAATTTTCAAAAACTGTGTGAATGGCCACGTCGTCGTGACAGTGAAAGTGGCCGCTCTGACGCAAGTTCGAAACCTGGCGTTCGAGCTGAACCTCTCCAGTCTGGGTCAGCGGCTGCTGGGTGGCTCGCGCACCAGGTTGCTTCAGATCGAGGGATTCTCCGAAGTCCGTGGTGGGGAGATCCTCCGGTAAGCATCCGGATCCTCCGGAGAACTTCCGGTGAGCACGCTGCTCTGGAACTGTAACAAAAAAATAAAGAAAAAATTGAGTGGGCTGGCAACTCCTTCAGGCAGAAATAAATGATTGCCGCGCGTTTCAGTTGTCAGGAATTCGCATACTGTTCGATGCCAAATTGGTACTACGAAAAGTGGGAGGGCGAAATTTACAGACCCTGCTTCCTAGCGCCGCTGACGCAGCATATAGGCCAATTATAGTCCATTTTATTTATGTATTTAATTTTTTATTTATTTGCAGTATCTAACAGGCTGCTGATCGGATCAATATGTAAGGGGGCTTTACGTGGTTAGTAATATGGTGACGAGTACTTAAAGAAACGTACATATATTGGCTATGTACGAAAAATAATACAATCCCAATGCTCTTAGTCAAGCGAATACACAACAGAATTCATATAAGCTAGACGACTGGACATTATCTAGACTTTTGAACGCCACAACGTTCTCGTGCTGTTGCGCATGCATCTAGTTGGCGTTTCGTTTCAAAAGCACAGATCGACCCACGTGCTACATAGGGGACAATTCCAGCCAGAATATATACGCCATTTCATGGCCCGCCTTATTAATTGCAAAGAACTGAATATTTCAAATAGGAACCTGTCAGTGGCACGCTGCTCATTTGTGAAGCGAGCCAGTGGGTGTCAAAAGCACGAGTCCAAGTAATGAATCGGCGGAGTATGAATTCCGATACAGAAACGAGTGCTTCTTATCTGCTCCGATTGCAAGGCTCACATTAAGCTAGCTGAAGGAGATGTTTCATACGCAGACCCGCAATTACGTACTGTGAACTTGAGGGCCTAAGTTTAGCCAATGGGCTTTAACTAGATTTTAATTCTGAACCACTGCACCATCAGCATAAATACAAACCTGATCAGAAAATAACCGAATTGAATTTCTGGTGAGGTAGGTACACGGAATATAATTGCTATGCAGCCTCTGTTTAAGCATGTAGCAATAGTCTCTAGTGTAGGTTTTGGTGTCTTAATTCAAATCGCATAAACAAATGCAGGTGAACTTGGGAACGGGACGATATGTCCGAGTATTTTCAGAATCGTTCACGTTTGAAACTACGCTGATGCTGCCCCCAATTGTGATTTACTTGTTTCAGTACTACCAAATTATTCCGAAGCTCAGGATTAGACCGAAAATGTTCAGCTCACCAAGGAAAAGTAGTTTACAGCATGCGTTCGTTTCTAATCCGACTTTTTCACTTTCCTTGCCGCTGGCAACGCTTTGGAAGGGAGCCGGGGCTTTCGCCCTTCGATTTGTGCAGCTGCACCCATGTTGAGTCTGCGCCGGTTAGGCGTTTCATCGATCGCGGCTGGCTTCTTCATGGTAGCAATGTCGTACCTGGAAGCCACGTCGCAATCATCGACCACCGGATGAGCAAGCCTGAGCGCTCTCTCGTGCCAGCAATGCGGCCGTTGAAGGCGTGCCGAGTTCCGTCTGCGGACGCGGCTGCCTTAGAGTTTGTTGTCGCTGATTTCAGCAGTTGAAACTCGCTTTGTATAATTTTTACACATACTTTAGACCTTACGCATATTGAATAAGTCTTGGCGCGCAGCCTTACGTGTCGGATTAGCCAAAGCGGTGCATTGTATACATTGACATCTGCATCCACAGGTCGTTAATTGTTAGTGTGGAATGTAGAAACGGTGCATCGCTGACATGAAATGTGAAAATGTAGCAAAACGTACACATCTGCAAATATCAGCGGCCGAGTCAATTAAACAATATACTTTTGCACTTAGAAATGCTGAGCAAGAAGGTTCAACCTTGCTGGACATCCTCGCCAACCGACATCCAAAATGGAGCATCCGGCTGCGCGAGGACAACAGAGTGTGCTGCAGCCTTGCCAGTGGCATGAACACTGTGTCACGTACGTTGCTCGCAGCTGCTACATGTGGCTTGACATGAGCATGCTGCAGGAGATGTTCACCTCGCTGCTAAAGAAGTCAGGTCGACCTGGGATGATGCCAAGGCAACAGCGAGAATGACATGTACTCGTCTTTCGGAGTTTATTGAATAATTGACCAGGCTAAACAGTGACAGCCACATTAGAGAGCAATCAGGAGTAAGTTTGTGCCGTTCATTCCTTTATTTCAATAAACAACGGATTACCACAGGAATACTATATGGCCTGGAAGCACTACAGCATGGGTCCATATAAAAGCTAGTGCAAAAGAGCCTTACCTTTAGGTTTGTCTTTGACATGACTGTCAAAACCTCTTGCAGTCGTTAGTAGTGTTACATAGCATAACCAGCATGAAACATTTGAAACAACTTTGCCCCTACAATACACCAGGTAATAGGTGCGACGGCTGTGGGCAGTCTATGAAAACGACCTATCCGCTGTTCTTTATACGAAATGACTCAATGCGAAGCAAACCCCCGACCTCTGTGCAAAACCGTCAGTGGCATTCCATGAAAATAAATGGCACCATATGTTCTCGCCTACTCTTAACTGCTACTAGCACTTCCCAATGCCTATTGGATTGAATTTCCGGGCGAAATGTCTACTGATGATGATGCCGGCTGCTGATGACACATTTAACTTCAGTGATGTTTATATCCTTCATGCAGATGTAGCCTTGCTAAACCAACCCATTTTTGACTGATGTCCTAAACTGATTTTGTCCAACAGGCCACCAGGGCGGGCATCGTCATCATGACGGTCCATCGACCCAACTATGACATCTTCACCATAACGACGCGAGGTGGATCGCCGTCTGCAGTAAACAGCCGTGTCGACAGGCACACTACTTTAATATACTGCCAACTGCGTTGGCGGATAGGCAAAGAAAGTTGACGGCAGCACATACTCCCATAAAGCTAGGACTAAAATTAAACAATTAAATCTAGCTGGACGACTTTTATCGAAAGAATAATTCACAGACGGAGAAGTCAGATGACATGCAATGTCACTCATTCATTCATGAGTGAATGTCATTCCCCCTTAAGAGAGAGAGAGCAAATGATAAAGGAAAGGTAGGGAGGTTAACCAGGACTGAGCCCGGTTGGCCACCCTACACTGGGGAAAGGGAAAAGGGGACGGAAAGATTAAAAGAAGAGAAAGTCTACTGGGGATATCGTTAGTACACTTTAACTGACATTTCATTACGTGATGAATAAACTTGTTTGTGTACATTACATTGCGCTTTAACATCAAAAGCATATAGCCTTTAAAATAATCTCTCCGGTTGCTTTATAAAATCAAACAGCTCAGATTCAACGCATAGATCATTCCTCCTGGAAATAAATTTTATTGACAATGATTAACGCGATGAATGAACGATTTGCGTAAATTACTTTCCGCGTTAAAAGCAAAAGCCTATAAGCATTTAAATATTCTCTCCGCCTTATTTTATAATTTATCACAGCTAAATTCAATACATACATAATTCCACCAGCAAATGCCTTTTTAATGACAATTATTTACGTGACGAATAAACGATTCTGCGTAAGTTACTTTCCGCGTTAAAAGCAGAGGCCTATAACACTTGAGAATATTTTCTCCGCCGTGTTTTATAACTTCTAACAGCTCAGATTAAAATCATAAATCATTCCACCAGCAAATGCACTTTTACTGACAATTACTTACTCGATAAAAAAAAAATTTCCATGAGTTACTTTCCACGTTAAAGCCAGAAGCCTATAGCCATTATGGAATAATATCTCCGCTTACTTTAAAAGTTCCATCGTCTCAGATTCAACGCATAGATCATTCCCCAGGAAATAATCTATTACTGACAATTATTTACTCGATGAATAACCGAATATCTGTAAATAACTTTCTGCGTTAAAACAAGAAGCTAATAGCCCCTTAGAAGCTTTAAACCACGGTGGAGAGATTATTCTAACAGATCAGATTCAACGCATAGATCATTCCTCCAGTAAATGCAATTTCACTGAAAATTACTTACGTGATAAAAAAAAAAAACGAATTTGCAGAAATTACTTTCCGTGTTAAAAGCAGAATCCTATAGCCCTTTAGAATAATCTCTCCATTTGCTTTATAACTTCTAACAACTAAGATTGACAGCATAGATCATTCCCCAGCAAATAAACCTTTACTGATAATTAATTAGGCGACGAATAAACGAAATTACACAAATTGGCTTCCCCTTTAAAAGCATACGCCTATAGCCTTTAGAATATTCTATTATCACTTTTCTTAACAGCTCAGATTCAACGCATAAATTATTCCCACCTGAAAGTCCCTTTTTCAAAATTATTTAAGCGATGAAAAAACTAATTTGCGCAAATTAGTTTCCCCGTTAGGAGCAGAACCCATTAGCCCTTTAGAATATTAGCGCCAATGTGTTCTATCGCTTTTCCTAACAGCTCAGATTCAACGCATAGATCAATCCCACCTGAAAGTCACTTTCTGAGACAATTATTTACTCGACTAACAAAAATTTCCACAAATAATTTGTCACGTAAAAAGGAGAAGCCTCTAGCCCTTCAGAATATTAACGCCACCTCTTTATCACTTTCGCCAACAGCACCGAATCAACGCATAGATCATTCTCACCCTCAAGTCCCCTTTTTCATACAATTATTTAAGCGATAAATAAACGAATTTGCGCAAATTAGTTTCCCCGTTAGAAGCAGAACGCGTTAGCCCTTTAGAATATTAGCGCCACTGTGTTCTATCGCTTTTCCTAACAGCTCAGATTCAACGCATAGATCAATCCCACCTGAAAGTCACTTTCTGAGACAATTATTTACTCGACTAACAAACGAATTTCCACAAATGATTTGTCACGTAAAAAGGAGAAGCCTCTAGCCCTTTACAATATTAACGCCACCTCTTTATCACTTTCGCTAACAGCACCGAATCAACGCATAGATCATTCTCACCCTCAAGTCCCCTTTTTCAGACAATTATTTAAGCGATGAAAAAACTAATTTGCGCAGATTAGTTTCCCCGTTAGGAGCAGAACCCATTAGCCCTTTAGAATATTAGCGCCAATGTGTTCTATCGCTTTTCCTAACAGCTCAGATTCAACGCATAGATCAATCCCACCTGAAAGTCACTTTCTGAGACAATTATTTACTCGACTAACAAAACGAATTTCCACAAATAATTTGTCACGTAAAAAGGAGAAGCCTGTAGCCCTTTAGAATATTAACGCGACCTCTATCCCTTTTCCTAACAGCGCCGAATCAACGCATAGATCATTCTCACCCTCAAGTCCCCTTTTTCAGACAATTATTTAAACGATGAAAAAACGAATTTGCGCGAATTAGTTTCCCCGTTAGAACAAGAACGCGTTAGCCCTTCAGAATATGAGCGCCACTGTGTGGAACATCAGCCTATAATTGTATAGTTCCATGTGAAGCTCAAGTCACACACATCCATCACTGCCCTTGCAAAGCATGTTTACAGATACTAGCTCAACTGATTAATAAACGAATTTGCGCAAGTAAACTATAGCGGAAAAAACATCAGCCTATAATAGTGTAGTTCTATGCGAAGCTCAAATACCACCCATCCATCTCATCCCCTGCAAAGCATGTTTACAGATACTAGCTTAACTGATTAATAAACGAATTCGCGCAAGTAAATTATAGGGGAAAGAACATCAGCCTATAATAGTATAGTTCCATGTGAAGCTCAAATTCCACCCCTCCATCACTGCCCCTGCAAAGCATGTTTACAGATACTAGCTTAACTGATTAATAAACGAATTCGCGCAAGTAAATTATAGGGGAAAGAACATCAGCCTATAATAGTATAGTTCCATGTGAAGCTCAAATTCCACCCCTCCATCACTGCCCCTGCAAAGCATGTTTACAGAAACTAGCTTAACTGATTAATAAAAGAATTTGCGGAAGTAAATTTTAGGGGAAGGAATATCAGCCTATATTAGTAGAGTTCTATGTGAAGCTCAAATACCACCCATCCATCACTTCCCCTGCAAAGCATGTTTACAGATACTAGCTTAACTGATTAATAAACTAATTTGCGCAAGTAAATTATAGGGGAAAGAACATCAGCCTATAATAGTGTAGTTCTATGTGAATCTCAAATACCACCCATCCATCACTTCGCCTGCAAAGCATGTTTACCGATACTAGCTCAACTGATTATTAAACGAATTTGCGCAAGTAAATTATAGCGGAAAAAACATCAGCCAATAATAGTGTAGTTCTATGTGACACTCTAATACCACCCATCCATCACTTACCCTGCAAAGCATGTTTACTGATACTACCTTAACTGATTAATAAACGAATTTGCGCAAGTAAATTATAGGGGAAAAAACATCCGCCTATAATAGTATAGCTCCATGTGAAGCTCAAGCTACCCCATTCATGAATCCCCCCGCAAAGCATGTTCACAGATACATACTTGATTGATAAAGGAACTTGCGCAAATATATTATAGCGGACAAAAACATCAGCCTATAATATTATAGTTCTATGTGAAGCTCAAATACCACCCATCCATCACTTGCCCTGCAAATCATGTTTACAGATACTAGCTTAACTGATCAATAAACGAATTTGCGCAAGTAAATTACTGGGGAAAGAGCATCAGCCCATAATAGTATAGTTCAATGTGAAGCTCGAATTACATCCATCCATCACTGCCCCTGCAAAGCATGCTTACAGATACTAGCTTAACTGATTAATAAACGAATGTGCGCAAGTAAATTATAGGGGAAAGAACATCAGCCTATTATAGTAAAGTTATTGTGAAGCTCAATTACCACCCATCCATCACTTCCCCTGCAAATCATGTTTACAGATACTAGCTTAACTGATTAATAAACGAATTTGCGCAAGTAAATTATAGGGGAAGGAACATCGGCCTATAATAGTATGGTTCTATGTGAAGCTCAAATACCACCCATCGATCACTTCCCCTGCAAAGCATGTTTACAGATACTAGCTTAACTGATTAATAAACGAATTTGCGCAAGTAAATTATAGGGGAAAGAACATCAGCCTAATATAGTATAGTTCTATGTGAAGCTCAAATACCACCCATCCATCACTTCCCCTGTAAATGCACGTTTACAGATACTTACTTGAATAATAAACAAATCTGCGGAAAGAACTTATAGCCGATAAAAACACCTGCCCACAATAGTATAGTTCTATGTGAAGCTCAAACTCCCGCCATTCATGAATCCCCCCGCAAAGGATGTTCACACATACTTACTTGATTGATAAAGGAACTTGCGCAAATGTCTTATGGCGGACAATAACGCCAGCCTACAATTGTATAGTTCTATGTGAAGACCAAGTTCGACCCATCCATCACTCCCCCTGCAAATGCTTACACACACTAACTTGATTCGTAAACGAATTTGCGCAAATAAATTATAGAGAAAAAAAACATCAGCTATGTTAGAACCTCAGCTCGAACCTCAGCGCGCACCTCAGCGCGCAGTCCTTTGTGAAGCTCAAATTCGGGATATTGTGGTAATATGCCGCCAACTGTGTTGGCGAATATGCAATGAAAGCTGACCACCTCACTGGATCACAGACGCAGATGAGGCTGCGGCTGTGTTTAAACGACCAAATCACGTTGCACCGGCTTTACAAAAAGCCTCCATGTCATCAGACTTTTCTATCTGAATGGCATTCATAGCAGCTATCTTCCTTCTTCCTTACTCCAGTGGCGATCACATCGACTGGCCGCATGTTGTACGACGGCAAGCGACGGGACCTGCTTCAATACTGCTCCTACAGGGGCATACTTTGTCCGACTTTCAGGAAGCCCTCTGACTACAACAGAACGCCTACGTTGGTTCCCGCTATTAAATTATGTGCCTCTGAAAACCACCGCCACTGAGAGCAAATGGCGCACCAGTCACAAGGAGTTCTTGCACGAACTTTGAACGAGCACGCTGGGCGCCTCCTATCCTTTGAGGACCATCATAACGCCCACCGTAATTACTCACATTCACTATTTTGCTTGTATTTGAATTTTGCTGAGGGTCTATGAGTGCAATATTACAAAACTGCATCAAATACGAATCGAATAGTGTCAAAAGCGAAACGAATTGAATATCGAATACTTTCAGAATAGTTCTCGAACGAGGAACTGCCGTTCTCTCCATGAATATAAAGAGGTCTTCACATCCCAGTATACTCGAAACAATACCGAAATTTCTGTGATTATATTGCAAGTTTCGAGTAAAGCTTATTAAAAGCACAAATGATGGAATAGGAGCCAATAAGCAGTTTATTTTCACTATTAGGACTGATGTATCAGTGCGAACTATAGCACTCCAGCCAGAGAAAAAAAGCGAGTGATAGCGGGAAGAAATGACAAAACACATTAAAAAGGAAGAATTAAACAAAAAATGATGCATAACGGTCTTTGCAGTACACCTTGCACACCGCAGTCGACCTTGTGACGCTGGGCTGCTGCAGTATAGAGCTACAGAAATAATTCTAAAGGCAATTCACCGTGCAGAGCGAGAGGTATTGGAAAAATTACTACGCAAGAAAACTGCTCGATGAGCTCACCTTGTTGCTCTGACTCGTACAGCTGCCTCCGGTGCTGCCTCCCACGCTTCACCTGGTGACGAAGCCAGAAAATCCGGCATCGTCCTCGGTCAGACAGATGAGTGCACAACACGACCGGGTTCATGTCGTGCCGGCCGTTCTCGGCAGCGATGGACGAAAGCAAACAAAAGAAAACGTGGTTTGCGTATGTGACAGGAACGGGAAAAATATTTCATGATACGAGACACTGGGTTGCTAGCCTAGTGACCATCAGACTCGAACTTGTTCTCAGATTCCGCCATCCCCTTTCTTTTATTTGCGGTAACATTGCGGTAAGACACTACATGAGCATTATTACTATCGCTGGCACAAATGCACCTATACAGAAACTAACTTATACGGTTATTAAACTCATTTGCGCAAATTACTTGTAGAGCAAAATACAAGCATTTAGCCCGTTAGAACCTACGCTACGTCGTGCTAACTCAGTTCTCTGTAACGCTCAAACTCAACGCATCCATCACGCCCCCTACAAATGCACGTGTGCAGACACGTAAATGATAGATACATCAATTCGCAGAAGAAACACCAGCCTGCAGCATGTCAGAACCTCAGCGACGTCGTGTTAACTCACTTCACCGTAAAGCTTAAATTCGAACCATCCATGACTACCCCTGCAAATGCGCGTATACAAACTTGCACAAATATTAAACGAATATGCGAAGTACGTCATCGCGGAAAGAACGTATGTCTATAGCCCGATAGAACGTCTGCGCTGTCGGGATTACTTATATATAAAGCTCAAATTTCACACACATTTCACTCCCGCTGCACATGCACATATACAGAAGTTAACTACACGATTATTAAGCGAATTTCAAGAAATTAGTTGTCGCGGAAAACTGCAACCAGCTCATTTGTGGTAAATCACCTCCATGAAAAGCTGAATCTCGACGTATCCATCACTGCTAATGCAAAGAAACGTAGGCAGTTACTAAATTACATGACTATTATATAAATTTGCAAAAATTACTAATCTCGAAAAAAAAAATAGAGCCCGACAGAACCTCAGCCACGTAGTCTGACCCAAATCTCTGAAAACCTCAACTTCGACGCATCTATCACTCCCCCTGCAAAAGCCTGTATGCTGACACTAACATCCGTTAATATTAAACGAATATGCAGAAATTTCTGTTCGAGGAAAGAACATCAGTCTATACCCCGTAGAACGTCTGCGTAATCGTGCTAACTTATTTTTCTCTGAAGCTGAAACTTGATGCATCTATCCCACAGCTTGAACGCACGCTCAAAGACAATAAATACATGATTATGAAGCGATTTTGCGCAAATTACATATTGCGGAAAAACGCATAAGCATATAGCATGTTAGAACCTCAGCTCAGTCGTGTTGGCTCAGTTCTATGTGATGCTCAAATTCGATCCATCCATCACCGCCCCTGCAAACGCACGCTTAAGCACACTAACTTATTTGATTATTGAACGAAATTACCCAAATAAATTATAGCGCAAGAACGCATCAGCCTCTAAAAGTATAGTTCTACGTGAAGCTCAAATACGAGCCATCCATAATTCCCCTTGGTAACGCGCGCTTACAGGCACTACCTTACTTGATTATTAAACGAATTCGTACAAATAAAGTGTAGCGGCACAAAAACATCAGCCTATAATAGTACAGTTCTATGTGAAGCTCAAATTCCACCAATTCATCACTACCCCTGAGAATTCCCGCTTAGACCCACTTACTTCATTAGTAAACCAATTTAGGCAACTAACTAATAGTGGACAAAAACCCGTGGAAGGCATGTTTAAAGATGCTAACTTATTTGATTAATTAACAAATTTGCGCAAACTAATTCTACCGGACAAAAACACGAGCCTAGAATAGAATATTTCTATGTGAAGTTAAATTCGACCCATCCATCACTGCTCATGCAAATGCACGCTTACAGACAGTAATTTACTTGATTTATAAAGGAAATTGAGCTAATAAATTATAAAGGGAAAAAACAGCAGCCTATAATAGTACGTTAGAACTTCAGCTCTGTCGTGTTACCTCAGTTCTATGTGAAGCTCAAATTCGAGCCATCCATCACTGCTCCTACAAATGCACGCTTACACAGAGTAACATACTTGATTAATGAAGGAATTTGCGCAAATAACTTAAAACGGAAGAAAACAACAGCGTATAATAGTATAGTTAGTTCTATGTGAAGCTCTAATTCTACCCATCCAACACTTCCCCAGCAAATCTCCCGCTTACAGACAAACGTACTTGATTAATAAATGAATTTCCGCAAATAAATTATAGCGGAAAAGACATCAACCTATAAGAGTATGTTAGAACTTCCCCACATTGGTGTAAGCTTAGATCTAAGTCACGCTCAAATTTGATCTATCCATTACTGATCCTGCAAATGCCCGTTTACAGACACTAACTTGCTTGATTAAAAACGAATTTGCGAAAAAAAAAATCATAGCAGAAAAAACATCAGCCTATATTAATATGTTAGAACCTATGCTCAGTAGTTTTAGCTCAGATCCATGTCACGTTCAAATTCGATCCATCAATCACTGCCCCTGCAAATGCACGCTTACAGACACTTTCTTGATTAATGAACAAATCTGCGTAAATAATTTAAAACGGTAGAAAACATCAGCCTATTATAGTATAGTTCTATGTGAACATCAAGTTCCACACATCCATCACTCGCCCTGCAAATTCCCGTTCATAGAGAAACTTACTTGATTAATAAACGAAGTTGCGCTAATACCATATAGAGGAAAAAACTACAGCTCACAATGGCATGTAAGAACCTCAGCTCAAGAGTGTTAGCTAAATTCCTATGTAAAGCTGAAACTCTATCCATCCATCACTCCCCCTGCAAATGCACGTTTAAAGACACTAACATATTTGATTAATAAACGAATTTGCTCAAAAACTTAATAGAGGAAATAACACCAGCCTTTAAAAGTATGTAAGAACCGCAGCTCAGCTGGGTTAGTACAGTTCAATGTGATGCTCAAATTCAAACCCATCCATCACTGCCGCTGCAAATGCCCGCTTATAGACACTAAGTTACTTGAATAATAAACGAATTTGCGTAAATGAATTATACAAGGAAAACATCGGCCTTTAATGGTAGGTTAGTACATCAGCTCAATTGTGTTAGCTCCGTTCTAAGCTCGGGGTACTCCTGTTCACCCTGTTATCTGACAGGTTCACACTGGACGCTTACTTCACTACCCCTGCAATGTCACGAATACTGTCACTAATTTATATGATTTGTGGGCTCATTTCCTCAACATAGCTATAGCGGAAAAAACGCCACAACATCGACAGTACATCACTGCAATCGAATTGACCCAATTTCCTGAAAAGCAAAAATTCCACACATCCATCACTCTCCACGACAATCTACGAATCCTGACACTGATTTGCACAGTTGATAAACGAATTTACCGAAATTACTTTTCGGAGAAAAAAAGATCAGCCTATATCCCTCTTAGACGCTGAGCATACTCATATTTGCTAAATTCCCCGAAAGGCTCAAACTGGACGCTCACTTCATTCCTCCTGAAATTGCACGAATACTGCCACTAACATATGTGATTGGTTAATGAATTTGCTCAACTTAGTGCTAGCGGAAAAAGCGCCAGCATATAGACAGTTAGTACCTCACCGCATTCCTATTGACTGAATTCTCTGAAAAGCTCAAATTCCGCACATACAGCACTCTCCCTGGAAAGGTACGAATACTCACACTAACTTGCCTAACGGATAAACGAATGTGCCTAAATTACTGCTCGAAGAAAAAAACTCTGCCTATAGCACCCTTAGAAGCTCAGCATATTTCTGCTCCCTTAATTCGCTGAAGGGCTCAAACTGGACGCTTACTTCTTTACTCCTGCAATTGCAGAAATACTGCCAGTAACTTATATGATTCGTAAACGAATTTCCTCAAAAAGGTTATAACGGGAAAAACGACAGCCTTTAAACATTTAGTACCTCACAGCATTCCTAATGCCTGAATTCTCTGAAAAGCTCCAATTCTAGGCATACATCACTCTCCCTGCAAATGTACGTGTACTGACACTAACTTGCGTAATGGATAAACGAATTTGCCCAAAAACTTGTCGCAGGAAAATATCAGCCTATTGCCCACTTAGATACTCGGATACTCACGTTCGTTCAATTCTCTGAAAGGCTAAGCTGTACCACATCTTCATTACTCCCGCAATTGAACGAATACTGCCACTATTTATGATTAGTAATCCGATTTCCTGAAGTAGGTTATAGCGCCAAAAATGCCAGCCTGTAGACAATTAGTTCATCACAGCATTCCTATTGACTGAATTCTCTGAAAAGCTCAATTTCCAGGCATACATCACTCTACCTACAAATGCATGTGTATTGACACTAACTTGCCTAATTGAGAAAAGAGCTTGCCCAAAATAATTTTCGCAGAAAAATAAGCCTATAGCTCCCTTAGAAGCTCAGCGTACTCCAGCTCAATCAATTCTACGAAAAGCTCAAATTGGACACTTTATTACTCATAAAATTGCACGAATACTGCAACTAACTTATATTAATAATAAACGAATTACCTCAAGTAAGTTATCGCACAATACACGCCAGCCTGTAGACTGTGAGTACCTCCCCACATTGCTATTGACTGAATTATCTGAAAAGCTCAATTTCGATGCATACATCACTCCACCTACAAATGTAAGTATACTGACACTGTCTTGAACAACTGATAAACCAACTTGCCCAAATTGCTTTTCCCACAAATAAAGATCAGCCTCTAGTCCCCTTAGAAGCTCAAGTACTCCTGTTCACACAATTATCTGAAAGGCTCAGACTAAACTCTAACTTCATGATTCCTGCAACTGCACGAATACTGGAACTTATATGATTCGTAAGCTAATTTCCTGAGGTATGTTATTGCGGCGAAAATGCCAGCCTGTAGAAAATTAGTACCTCACCGCATTCCTATTGACTGAATTCTCTGAAAAGCTGAAACTCCAGGCATACCTCACTCTCCCTGCAAGTGTACGTGCACTGACACTAACTTGCCTAATTGATAAAAGAATTTGCCCAAAATTACTTTTCACAGAAAAAAAATCTGCCTATTGGCCCCTTAGAAGCTCAGCGTAATGCAGAACACTCAATTCTCTCAAAGGCTCGAACTGGACGCCTACATCACTATTCCGGCATTTGCACGAATACTGCCACTGAATCATATAATTAGAAAATGAAATTGCTCAGCTTATATATAGCGGTAAACACGCCAGCCTATAGACAGTTAGCACTTCACCGCATTCCTGTTGACTGGATTCTGAGAAAAGCTCAAATTCCACGCATACATCACTTTCCCTGCAAATGTACGTATGGTGGCACTAATTTGCCTAAGTGATAAACCAACTTGCCCAAATTCCTTCTCCCAGAAATAAAACTCAGCCTATAGTTCTCTCAGAAGCTCGGGTACTCCTGTTCACACAATTCTCTGAATAGCTACCACTAAACGCAAACTTCATTATTCCTGCAACTTCGCGAATACTGCCATTAAATTCTACAAATAGACAAAGAATTCGCTCCCCACATTCCTATTGACTGAATTACACAAATGCTGACACAAAATTGCCTAAGTGATAAACCAACTTGCCCAAATGACTTTTCGCAGAAACAAAAGACATCAGCCCATAGCACCTTAGAAGCTCAGCGTATTGCTGCTCACTAATTTCACTCAAAGGCTCAAACTTGACGCTTCACTACTTCTGCAATTGCATGAATACTGGTTTTAAGTTATATGATTAATAAACGAATATGCTCAAATAACATATTGCGGAAAAAACGCCAGCCCGTACACAATTAGTACCTTATTGTATTCCTATTGAATGAATTCCTTGAAAAGCACAAAAGCAACGCATAAAACCACTCTTTCTGCAAATTTACGTATGCTGTAACTAACTTGCCTATTGAATTAACGACTCTGCCGAAATTACTTCTCGCAGAAAACAAAGTATCACCCTATAGTGCCCTTAGAAGCTCAGCTAAGTGTTCATTCAGTTCTCTGAAAGGCTCAAACTGGACGGTTACTTCATTTTTCCTGCAATTGCACGACTACTGCCACTAAGTTAGAGGATCAGTAAATGAATTCGCTCAACTATAGCGGAAAAAACGCCAGCCCATCGACATTACATCAACGCACTCGAATTGACAGAATTTCCTGAAAAGCGCGAATTCCACGCATACATCACTCTCCCTGACAATCTACGTATCCAGACACTGATTTGCACAGTTGATAAACTAATTTACCCAAATTACGTTTCGGAGGAAGAAAGATCAGCCTATATCCCTCTTAAACACTCAGCATACTCCTATCTACTAAATTCTCCGACAGGCTCGAACTGGACGCTCACTTTATTACTCCTGCAATTGCACGAATCCTGCCACTAACATATGTGATTGGTTAATGAATTTGCTCAACTTAGTGTTAGCGGAAAAATCGCCAGCATATAAACAGTTAGTACCTCACCGCATTCCTAAAATAAATTATGGGGTTTTACGTGCCAAAACCACTTTCTGATTATGAGACACGCCGTAGTGGAGGACTCCGGAAATTTCGACCACCTGGGGTTTTTTAACGTGCACCTAAATCTAAGTACACGGGTGTTTTCGCATTTCGCCCCCATCTAAATGCGGCCGCCGTGGCCCGGATTCGATCCCGCGACCTCGTGCTCAACAGGCCAACACTATAACCACTGAGCCACCACGGCGGGTCTCACCGCATTCCTGTTGACTGAATTATCTGAAAAGCTCAAATTCCACACATACATCACTCTCCCTAGAAACGTACGAATACTGACACTAATTTGCCTAACGGATAAACGAATGTGCCTAAATTACTGTTCGAAGAAAAAAAATCTGCCAACAGCACCCTTAGAAGCTCAGCATACTTCTGCTCCCTAATTCCCTGAAGGGCTCAAACTGGACGCTTACTTCATTATTACTGCAATTGCAGAAATACTGCCAATAACTTATATGATTCGTAAAGGAATTTGTTCAAAAAAGCTATAACGGGAAAAACGGCAGCCTTTAGACATTTAGTACCTCGCAGCATTCCTATTGACTGAATTCTCTGAAAAGCTCCAATTCTAGGCATACATCACTCTCCCTGGAAATGCATGTGTATTGACATTAACTTGCCTAATTGATAAAAGAATTGGCCCAAATTACTTTTCGCAAAAAAAAAAAAACCAGCCTATAGCCCCCTTAGAAGCTCAGCGCAATCCAGCTCAGTCAATTCTCAAGAAGGCTCAATCTGGACGCTTACATCGCTATTCCTGCAGCTCCACGTATGCTGACACTAACTTATATAAGTAGTAAAGAAATTTGCTCAACTTGGTTACAGCTGAAAAAAACTTCAGCCTATAGACAGTACTTGACTGCATTCCTGTTGACTGAATTCTTTGAAAAGCGCAAAACCGACGCACACATCACTCTCCCTGTAAATGTACATGTACTGACACTAACTTGGCTAATTGATAAACAAATTTCCAAAATTACTTTTCGCAGAAAAGATATCACCCTATAGCGCTCCCAGAAGCTCAGCTAACTCCTTTTCACTCAATTCTTTGAAATGTTCAAACTGGACACTTCCTTCATTACTCCTGCAATTGCATGAATACTGCCTCTAACCTATATGATTAGTAAACGAAATTGCTCACGTTATAGCGCAAAGTACGCCAGATTGCAGACCATTAGTACATCACCACATTCCTACTGACTGAATTCTCTGCAAAGCTCAAATTCCGCGCATACGTCACTCTCCCTGGAAAGGTACGTATACTGACATTAACTTGCCTAATGGATAAACGAATGTGACTAAATTACTGTTCGAAGAACAATAATCAGCCTAGAGCACCTTTAGAAGCTCACCATATTCCTACTCACACAATTCTCTCAAGGGCTCAAACTGGACGCTTACTTGATCACCCCTGCAATTGCAGAAATACTGCCACTAACTTATATGATTCTTAAACGAATTTCTTCAAATCAATTATAGAGGGGAGAACGCCAGCCTATAGACAGTCAGTACCTCCCCGCATTCCTATTGACTCCATTACTCTGAAACGCTCAAATTCGACGCATACGTCACTCTTCCTGCAAATGTACGTGTACAGACACTAACTTGCCTAACTGATAAACGAATTTCCCAAAGTTACTTCCTGCATAAAAAAATGAGCCTATTACCCCCTTCGGAGCTAAGGGTACTCCTGTTCAATCAATTCCATGAAAGGCTCAAGCTTGACGCTTACTTCTTTGATCCTGCAATTGCACGAATAGTGCCGCTAACGTATATGATTAGTAAACGAATTCGCTCAAGCAGGCTACAACGGGGAAACGCCAGCCTTTAGACATTTAGTACCTCGCAGCATTCCTATTGACTGAATTCCCTAAAAAAGCTCAAATTCCGCGCATATATCACTCTCCCTGCAAATGTAAGTATACTGACACTAACTTGCGCAACGGATAAACAAATCTGCCCAAAAAACTTGTCGCAGAAAGATATCAGCCTATAACCCCCTTAGATGCTCGGATACTCATGTTCGCTCAATCTCTGAAAGGCTAAACTGGACTCTAACTTCATTACTGCTGCAATTGCACGAATACTGCCACTAACTTATCTGATTAGTAAGCTGATTTCCTGAAGTAGGTTTAGCGGCAAAAATGCCAGCCTGTAGACAATTAGTACCTCACCGCATTCCTATGGACTGAATTCTCTGAAAAGCTGAAATTCCAGGCATACATCCCTGCCCCTGCAAATGTACGTGTACTGACACTAACTTGCATAACTGATAAAAGAATTTGTCTAAAATTACTTTTCGCAGAAAGAAATCGGCCTATTAGCGCCTTAGAAGCTCACCGTACTGCAGCAGACTCAATTCTCTCAAAGGCTCAAACTGGACGCCTATATCACTATTCCTGCATTTCCACGAATACTGCCACTGAATTATGTAATTACAAAACGAATTTGCTCAACTTATTTGTAGCGGTAAACACGCCAGCTTATAGACAGTTAGTCCTTCACCGCATTCCTGTTGACTGAATTCTGAGAAATGTCAAATTCCACGCATACATCACTTTCCCTGCAAATGTACGTATGCTGACACTAATTTGCCTAAGTGATAAACCAACTTGCCCAAATTCCTTGTCCCAGAAATAAAACTCAGCCTATAGTCCTCTTAGAAGCTAGGGTACTCCTGTTCACACAATTCTCTGAAAGGCTACACTAAACGCAAATTTCATTATTCCTGCAACTGCACGAATACTGCCACTAAATTCTACAAATAGACAACGAATTTGCTCAACTTATTTATAGCGGTAAAAAGGCCAACCTATAGACAGTACCTCACCGCATTCCTATTGACTGAATTCTCTGAAAAGCTCAAATTCCTCGCCTACAAATCTCTCCCTGCAAATGTACGTATACTGGCACTAACTTGCATAATGAATAAACGAATGTGCCGAAATTAAATTTTGCAGAAAAAAATATCACCGTATGGCGCCCCTACAAGCTCAGCTTACTCCTGTTCACTGAATTATTTGAAATGTTCAAACTGGGCGCTTCCTTCATTTCTCCTGCAATTGCACGAATGCTGCCACTAACCTATATCACTAGTAAACGAATTTGCTCAAGTTATAGCTCAAAACACGCCAGACTGAAGACCATTATTATATCACCACATTCCTACTGACGGAATTCTCTGCCAAGCTCGAATTCTACGCATACATCACTCTCCCAGGAAAGGTACACCCGGCCACAAAATATTACGGACCATGAAATTTGAGAAAAAGCTGAAGATATCCGCAACCTCACAACGCAGCCTGGTATTTGCATTTCGGGCATCGGCTAGAATATGTTAAGAACATTATCGTATACTGTTCTACTGGATACTGCTACAGGCTGCTTGGAAATGTAACATTTTGTGCGATCCCGTGGGTCCGTAAACTTTTGTGGCCGGGTGTATGTATACTGACACTAACTTGCCTAATGGATAAACGAATGTGCCTAAATTATTGTTCGAAGAAAAATAATCTTACTATAGCACCCTTACAAGCTCACCATATTCCTACTTACTCAATTCTCTTTAGGGCTCAAACTGGACGCTTACTTCATTACTCCTGCAATCGCAGAAAAGAAATACTGCCACGAACTTATATGATTCTTAAACGAATTTCCTCAAATCAGTTATAGAGGGAAAAACGCCAGCCTGTAGACAGTAAGTACCTCACCGCATTCCTATTGACTGCATTACTCTCAAACGCTCTAATTCGGCGCATACATCACTCTTCCTGCAAATGTACGTCTACAGACACTAACTTGCCTAATTCATAAACGAATTTCCCAAAGTTACTTCCTGCATAAAAAAAAGCCTATTACCCCCTTCGGAGCTAAGGGTACTCCTGTTCAATCAATTATCTGAAAGGCTCAAACTGGACGCTTACTTCTTTGATCCTGCAATGGCACGAATAGTGCCACTAACGTATATGATTAGTAAACGAATTCGCTCAAGCAGATTATAACGGGAAAAACGTCAGCCTTTAGACATTTAGTACCTCACAGCATTCCTAATGCCTGAATTCTCTGAAAAGCTCCAATTCTAGGCATACATCACTCTCCCTGCAAATGTAAGCATACTGACACTAACTTGCGTAATGGATAAACGAATGTGCCCGAAAAACTTGTCGCAGAAAAATATCAGCCTATATCCCCCTTAGATGCTCGGATACTCATGTTCGCTAAATTCTCTTAAAGGCTAAACTGGACGCTAACTTCGTTACTACTGCAATTGCACGAATACTGCCACTAACTTATCTGATTAGTAAGCCGATTTCCTGCAGTAGGTTATAGCGGCAAAAATGCCAGCGTGTACACATTAGTACCTCACCGCATTCCTATTGACTGAATTCTCTGAAAAGCTCAAATACCAGGCATACATCACTCTACCTGCAAATGCATGTGTATTGACACTAACTTGCATATTTGATAAAAGAGCTTGCCCAAATTAATTTTCGCAGAAGAAAAATCACCCTATAGCCCCCTTAGAAGCTCAGCGTACTCCAGCTCAATGAATACGCCGTAAGGCTCAAACTGGACGCTTACATCACTATTCGTGATTCTGCACGCATATTGACACTAACTTATATGAGTAGTAAACGAATTTGTTCAGCTTAGTTATAGCGGGGTAAAACTTCAGCCTATAGACAGTATTTCACCGCATTCCTATTGACTGAATTCTTTGAAAAGCGCCAAACCGACGCATACATCACTCTCCCTGCAAATGTACGTATACTGACACTAACTTGCCTAAGTGATAAAACAACTTGCCCAAATTCCCTTTCCTATAAATAAATATCAGCCTATAGTCCCCTTAGAAGCTCAAGTACTCCTGTCGACACAATTATCTGAAAGGCTCAAACTAAACTCTAACTTCACGATTCCTGCAACTGCACGAATACTGGAAATAACTTATATGATTAGTAAGCTCATTTCTTGAGGTAGGTTACTGCGGAAAAAACGCCAGCCTGCAGACAGTTAGTACCTCACCGCATTCCTATTGCCTGAGTTCTCTTAAATGCTCAAATTCGACGGATACATCAATCTCCCTGCAAATGTACGTGAACTGACACTGACTTGAATAATTGATAAACGTATTCGCCCAAATTTCTTTTTTCAGAAAAGCAATACCACCCTATTGCCCTTAGAAGCTCAGGTAACTCCTCTTAACTCAATTCCCTGAAAGGCGCAAGCTGCACACTTACTTCATTACTCCTGCAATTACACGAATACTGCCACTTACTTATATGAATAGTAAACAAATTTGCTCAACTTAGTTATAGCGGAAAAAACTCCAACCTAGAGACAGTACCTCACCGCATTCCTATTGACGGAATTCTCTGAAATGCTCAACTTCGACGCATACATCACTCCCCCTGCAAATGTACGTATACTGACACTGACTTGAATAATTGATAAACGAATTTGCCCTAATCACTTTTTTCAGAAAAACAATATCACCCTATTGCCCTTAGAAGCTCAGGTAACTCCTGTTCACTCAATTCTCTGAAATCCTCAAACTTGTCGCTTACTTCATAACTCCTACAATTGCATTAATACTGCCAGTAACGTATATTATTAGTAAACGAATTTCCTCAAGTAAGTTATAGCACAAAACACGCCAGCCTGTAAACTGTACCCCCCCCCCCACATTCCTATTGACTGATTTCTCTGAAAAGCTCAAATTCCACGCATACATCACTTTCCTTGCAAACGTACGTATGCTGACACTAATTTGCCTAAGTGATAAACCAACTTGGCCCAATTTACTTTTCGCAGAAAAACAAACATCAGCCTATAACACCTTAGAAGCTCAGCGTATTGCTGCTCACTCATTTCACTGAAAGGCTCAAACTTGAAGTTTCACTACTTCTGCAATTGCACGAATACTGCCTTTAACTTATATGATTAGTAAACGAATATGCTCAAGTATCATATTGCGGAAAGAACGCCAGCCCATAGACAATTAGTACCTTATCGTATTCCTATTGACGGAATTCTTTGAAAAGCACAATAGCAACACATAAAACCACTCTTCCTGCAAATTTACGTATACTGTAACTAACTTGCCTATTGGATTAACGACTCTGCCGAAATTGCTTCTCGCAGAAACCAAAGTATCACCCTATAGCGCCCTCAGTAGCCCACCTAACTCCTGTTCACTCAATTATCTGAGAGGCTCAAACTGGACGCTTACTTCATTACTCCTGCATTTACAAGAATACTGCCACTAAGTTATAGGATCAGTAAACAAATTTGCTCAACTTAGTTATAGCGGAAAAAAACACCAGCCTGTAGATAGTTAGTACCTCACCACATTCATATTGACTGAATTCTATCAAAAGCTCAAATTGGACGGATGCATTACCCTCCCTGCAAATATACGTATACTGACGCTGACTTGAATAACTGATAAACGAGTTTACCCAAATGACGTTTTTCAAAAAGGGAATATCACCCTATTTCCCTTACAAGCTCAGGTAACTCCTCTTCACTCAATTCTCTGAAAGGCTTAAACTGCACGCTTACTTCATTACTTCAACTGCACGAATACTGCTACTAAATTATATGATTAGTAAATGAACTTGCTCAACTAAAATATTACTGCAAAAACGCCAGCCTATAGACAATTAGTACCTCACCGCATTCCTATTAACTGAATTCTCTAAAAAGCTCAATTTCGACGCATTCATCACTCTCCATGAAAATGTACTTGTACTGAAACATACTTGCCTAATTGACAGACAAATTTGCCCAAATTACTTTTCGCAGAAAAAAACATTCTATAGCGCCCTTAGAAGCTCAGGTAACTCCTGTTCAGCCAAATTCTATGAAATGCTCAAACTGGACGCTTACTTAATTACTCCTGCTATTCCACAAATACTGCCACTAGGTTATATAATTAGTAAACAATTTGCTCAAGTAAGTTATAGTGCAAAACACGCCAGCCTGTAGACCATTACTGCCTCCCCACATTCCTATTGACTGAATTCTCCGAAAAGCTCAAATTCGACGCATACATCCCTCTCCCTGTAAATATACTTCTACTGACAGTACCTTGCCTAATTGATAAACGAATTTGCTCTAATTACTTTTCGAAGAAAAAATATCACCCTACAGTGCCCTTAGACGCTCAGGTAGCTTCTGTTGACTCAATTCTCTGAAATGCTCAAATTGGACGCCAACTTCATTACTCCTGCAATTGCATTAATACTGCCACTAACCTATATGATTAGTAAACGAATTTGCTCAAGTTATGGTGCGAAACACGCCAGCCTGTAGACTGTTATTGCCTCACCACATTCCTATCGACTGAATTTTCTGAGAAGCTCAATTTCGACGCATACATCGCTCTCCCTGCAATTGTAAGTATACTGACACTGACTTGAATGATTGATAAACAAATTTTCCCAAATTACTTTTCGCAGAAAAACAATATCACCCTATTGCCCTTAGAAGCTCAGGTAACTCCTGTTCACTCAATTCTCTCAAAGGCTCGAACTGCACGCTGACAGCAGTTCCCTTGAAAATGCACGTATCCTATCATTAAATCGCTAAAAAAGGGCGTTGGCTTTAATTAATAAGCATAAGTGAAATTGGCCAGTGGCAAGTTTCAAACAGGGGACCCCTAGCACAACAGCTCTTTTTATTTAGCTGACGTTTACTTTAGTTAATACAGCCACTACATCTATGATTTCTATACTTCGTGTAATATTATTTTTAAATCGCATTCCTTGCTTTGTTCGCCCTTTTTCTTTATTCTTTATTGATACAGTTTTCCGGTGAGCTTGAAGGCGTTACATTAAGGGCTCACAAGCTTGGAAAAAAAAATCTTCATTCACACTAGATGTTTGCTCAGACGTCTGAAGCTTATGACAAAACTGTTATAATTTTTTCAATGAATTTTCCATTCTGACTTAGCGCACGTCTGCTATTTGATTTTTCCTCAAGCGATACTTCGCTGTATAAGTTCCAATTTACCCAGATTGCATTTTTTTTTCTTCTGCGCTACCATAAAGAGGTGGCATAATTGTCGATGCGCTAACGATAACCACTTATTAGTGTTTTTTTACGCTTTATTGCTAAGGGTTATAAGGAATGTTTGTTTACTTAAGTTTATTGAGCGTAAAATAATTTTTTTACGTAATTACCTTTGTAGAGCGAAAGGCTACGGAAAGATCAAGACGCAAGAAGACACGTCTTCGATGCGCTCACCTTGCTGGCCTAGCTAGTAGAGTCAGTCACCGTGCGGCCTCCCACGCCGGTCCCGTGACGATGCACGAAACGCCAGCATCGCCTTCGCTTGAGGGAGGGGTACCCGCCACGACCGGTTCGATCTCTTCCCATTCGCTCGCGGCACCGTTGAAAAAGAAGAGACATGGCACGGGTATGTGAGAAACACGGTGCAAGAAATCAGAACGCGATGCCTTCGAGTTCTGTTCTTGACACCGTAACCGCAGCCATGACCTATTGAAAAAAATATCTATAAGGACATTAGGACTCATTAGGTCATCCGGCTCTTCTCATTTGAGTTAGTATAGTCAGCTTGGCCCGAGTTCGTCAGGCATATAGACATGCGGTCTCATTTGAGTTAGAAAGACATCGACACTTGTGGCGTTTGCCTCGACTGTGACCGCGTCAGGTACAACCTAGTTATAAAAAACGACAGGACAGCAAACCCCGTTTGTGCCGGCCACCGCTAGCATGCCTTCTCTTCTTTAGTCATCTTGCAAAAGCAGGCGTGTATTCTGTGGTGACCACTTATGGAGATAGTTTCGCGAGATTTCGCGAGACTCGGCATCGGACTCAATTATGTATACGGCCGGCACTGTTCTTTGCCTTGCGTCAAAGTGCCAGAAAGTATCTCGGTCGCGTACAAAAAACAGGCGAACGCAAGCGAAACACACAAACACAGCGCCTAGGTCCGACAAATGAATAATTCCGTAAAAAGCAAAAATAATCTGTCTCATCAGTGCGAAAAAGCAAAACACAGGAACAAAGCGCAAAATGGTAGCTTGTGTAGAAGGACCTAGGCCCAGATTCCGTAAAGGCCATGATACCGCAATTCCTGACGGAAGACAACCGAACGCATGGGATGCTAACACATGACAATCCCAAACGCCATAGCCCTTCGCCTGAAGTACAGCTTTCGCCTTCGCTAATATTACGAATATGCAGGCTGTGAGTTTCATTGAACTCTCGGTGATGACTATTTATGGAAGCTGTACGCTAACATCATGTTCTTCTGACATTTGGCTGATGCTCATTTGACGTCAGCTTAACGCAGCGTACAAATTTGCCTACGTGATGCCTGATGATTGATTGTCTAGTGTCATAATTCACCTTCCGCTAATGCAACGTAAGGGCGGCGGTGCTTGTGATTAGTTTTGCTAAAAGGATCAATTGCTGGATAGAATAACATTACCACACTATTGTTGCCGAAATCATAACGTCTATATCATTGCGCTGAGTAATATGTCTATAATGGGAACCGCGCAAAGAGCGATGGAACGACAATTGCTAGGCATAACGTTATGAGACAGAAAGAGAGAGGTTCGGATCAGAGAGCAAACGGGCATAGACGATATTCTTATTGACATCAAGAGAAATAAATGGAGCTGGGCAGGTCATGTAATGCGCCGCTTAGATAAGCGTTGGACCATTAGAGTTACAGAATGGGTACCAAGAGAAGGGAAACGCAGTCGAGGACGGCAGAAGACTAGATGGAGCGATGAAATGAGGAAATTCGCGGGCGCTAGTTGAAATCAGTTGGCGTCGGACAGGGGCAATTGGAGATCGCAGGAAGGGGCCTTCGTCCTGCAGTGGACATAAAAAAGGCTGATGATGATGATGAATGGAAATTCGTAAGTAAAGTGAAGCATGTGTGCTATGGTTTGACTGAGCCGACTGAGTGTAAGAGTGAGGTTGAAGATTATTATGCATAACATCAAGGTAAGGTATGATAGCCTAGCTATGTTGACTAATCGTGCTAAGCTAACTTGCAGGAAAATAAAATCGGCTGGATTCCATAGAGTACGAATTACGATATAATGACCGGCAGCTTACCGCCTTCCTTGAAAGCTGTACAATCACAGCATTATTAGTGTCCCAATATATGGAGCATACACTTGGCGATTAACGAATAACTGAGAAAAATGCTAGGCGTAACGCTCAGAGACAGGAAGGCAGCGATGTGGATTAGAGAGCAAACAGGGGTAGCCGACACTATAGTTGACATTAAGAGTAAAATATAGAGTTTACAAACCATGTAGTTTACATGCAGTTTACAAACCATGCAGTTTACAAACCATGATGCCTAGGGCAGATAACGCAAGTCGCATTAGAGTTGCAGGATGAACGCCAAGGGAAAGGAAGCGCTGTCGACGACGGCAGGGAATTAGGTGCTGTGAATGAGAAAGTTGGTAGACATAACCTTGAATCAGCTGGTGCGTGACAAGGGTTATGAAAATCGCTGGAAGATGACATTAGTAGCCTGATGGGTATGGTTAACCAGATTAATCGATGTGGTCATCTTAGGCAATAACCAAACAAATCGATGAATACTTTAGAAGAGAGATACCGTTCTTGTTTTTTTTTTTTGTCTTGCGCAAGCGTGGAGGTAGTTTCTCTATTGCATTAGGATGACAGACAGTAGATGACAGAGATGTTTCTCATATTGAATTAACTTATCAACGCTGGTCTTCCTAATAACGCATCATAGGCATGGGAAACGCCACTATTTCTCATCTTAACAAGGTGCGTTGGTTAATGCCTAAGAAAAATTTTCCAGAACTGTAAGGTCGCTCTTCAAGGACACTCGCGGACATAAGCCCGTAGCCGCCACAGCAGAAGTTACATGACCCTCGGTGACCGTCTACGCAGAGCTCCCGAATCACACATTCTTTCAAGATTACAACTGCCCCGAATAGGTCCCGAATAGGCGTGATTGCAGATATCTCTATACATCCCTGTGCATACCCTGCCATCAGCATACTTTCCTCGATAAGCATCACAGATCTCCTTCGTCGTCGTAATATCGCTACGCAGAAATATCACCACATGATTTGGTGTGTGCATTTCTAAAGTGCTTCTGAACAATGAGCGCACATATATAATTATACGAATTGAAGGTTATGCATAAACATTGCCTGAATTACTTCATTGCACAGAGAAAATCAAGCAATTATAAGCACCATCGTTAGTTGTATAGCATCTAAATAAAAAAAGTTCCCTTCAAATACATTCCGGCATGTCCGTTCTATCTGGGTATAAATTCTAGTTAGGCCCAATTTTTAAAAAGTACGGGCTTTCACGTGCCGAAACCACGATCTGATTGTGAGTCGCGACGTAGAGGGGGACTACGGAATAATCTCGACCACGTGAAGTTCCTTAACGAGCCTCTAAATCTAAGTACGCAGGTTTTGTCGCATTTCGCCCCCATCGCAATGCGGTCGCCGAGGCAGGAATTCGATTCCGCGACCTCGTGCTTAGCAGCCGAACGGCATAACCGCTAAGCAACCTCGACGGGAAAGGGAAACATTTTTGTTCTTGGCGTATCCCTCACTCGGCGTGTTTTCCCCTGATGGCGACACGACAAAAGACAACAAAAATCGGCCGAACGTCGACCAACGTAAAAGTTTTCTGCAATAGTCATTGACTGCACTTTCAAGGAACGAGCAGGTTACGTTCTTATATAAAGCGGATACATTGAATTCAGTGGCGTGCTGCAGTGTACTGGTAGCTGTGGTGCATTTGTTTAACGGTCGATACGGCGACTTCGCGAGCAGGAGATAAAAAAAGCATTTTACAGCAAACATTTGGCGAATGAACATGTCGATCAGGGGCTACGCGAAAAGTTCTTTGAGCGTAATTAGTTCCCTTCGAAAGCAGCAGAAACGATTGTGCTCACCTCGTATGCTATGAAGCGGAACTTGGCCCGGCCGTCCGTCCGTCCCCGCGTTCTTTCAACCAGAAGCCACGATGATGTCCTACATAAACGAGTCGCCAGCATTAATCCAGATACTTCGTAGTGTCTTCAAAAAAGCGGCACGTGTTGAGTTTTGACGTCATAGACTGAAGGTATTCACGAAAGCAAGTGAGCACTATTTCGCGTAATCTCATGCACTGTCAAGGCAAAATGGCAGCCAACGCGACAGCACCCCGCGATATCGGTTCATGCTACATCGCCCGTTACTGCAGCGAGTACAATCTTTAATTACAAGGAAATATTAGAAATCAAACAGCGCCAAACGCTGATTTTGCGAATGTTTACGAAAAACGCGTCCAACATGTCTTTTTGATAAAGAAATTGTTACAAAAAAAATCATTTTGCCACCTGTGAATCCTTAACGCAGGCGCGATTTCCTGACCAGCAACCTAGGAGGCCTGAAGAAAAGCTGGCCACCAGGTCCGCAGGGCTGGAATCGAGTTACCATGTCGCTAGATTAGCTGGCCACCAGATCCACAGGGTGGGCATCGAGACACCAAGCAGCTGGAACAGCTGGCCACCAGGTCACAACCTCGCAAACAGGGGTAAAGAATGATTTAAGGAAAAATTGGCCAAAGTCACATATCACTACATGAAACGTTCATTGAGCGCAATTATTTCACTTCGAAAGCAACAAAGTATTGTGTTCTACGAGGATTGTAGCCCACGACGCAAGAAGCCTCGTGGGCCACATGCTGCGGCAAGGTGCGATAGACAGACGAAGAGGACGACGCTGTTCTGTATTCGGCTTGAACCCCGGTGCATTGATGGTAATTAATGGGTGATTGTGTTTTTATTTTGTCAATTGCAGGGCAGCTCGTTTTAACCTTGTGGACTTGTGCTCATTGTCACGTGTTGTGTCTTGCAATACCATTATTTCCATCCGTAGAAGGACCGCACCCCGACAGATAATGCATGTCTTTTTTCTCTCTTTTTTTCTTAGTTGCTGTTGATACTTGCAAGATTTTTTTTTGTCTCTCCTCACATCTGACTGCCATTTCTGTATTCGTAGTAATGTTATATTGACATTTTTTCAAATGTGTTTTCAAAATCATCCCTATACAGGTCTTTGTCTGTGAAACAGACAGATTGCGAGTGCCCCATCAATAAATAAATACGAAGTGTTTCGTCGTTTCTTGACTAGCTGCTACAGCGAGATCAAAGCGCATTCACTGACGCTTGCAAAATTCCTACGGCGTTCACAGTGGCACAGCAGTTCGTTCAAAAGACGTTTTTCTCCGCGCAAAATGCTTCTCAATATAAGCGATTTCCTAGGCCCCCATAATCTAAACTTCGCAAGCCAATACAGAAACAATTTTCTTTCGCAAAGAACGGTACTATTCATTTGGGATGCTGGAATAGAGACGTACAAAATAGGAAAGTCAAGGCATCACAAAAAAGCCGGAGCATCGATTGCGATAGCAAATTATTAGACAGCGATAAGAAGTAATGATATTATTGGCCGAATAATCTTGTAAACGATCGCTTACTAACTAGATTAACAAGCATGGCGTCACGCGAGCGCTGACAGGCTTTTCCTCTGAGCATTCGAGCAGTCTTGCGACGCAAGTTTCGTGGTCGACCGGCAGATGTTAATCAGCCTCGACGACGTCTTCTACCTCTGCTTGTGCTTCGGTGCCGAGACGTTTAGGCGCACTCAAGACATGGTGACTCTAGCTTTACCGTATGGCATTGCCATATGATCCCTGATATGTTGGAAAAGACACCCCTGTCACGATATGTTCTTCAGTGACTGAACCTCTGAGAAGGTGCTGGAGTGAGAAGGGTTGTTCGTCTGAGCTTGCCGGATCAATGCGCCCTGTTGTACTGTAAGTTCTGGGCGTAGCTAACACACGAGAAAATGCAATATCAACGGACACGTTGCAAACAGAAGACTAAAAAAAGTAGATCAAGCTTCAACAAAGTAAAGAAGTTGTAGCACAAACATAAATATGCGCATTGGCGCCTGCAATCGTAGGCGGATACCAGTCTCGAAGTCTCACCAGATCTGAATATCGAAGGATCTTGACATGCCGACTGAGTTAGGGAACAAAGCCATTTAATGAGATGCTTCTGCAAAATCCGGAACGTTGGGTAGCGTGTTCCTGTTTCGACATTATAGTCTCGCCGGAGAATGGAAAACACTAGAACAGGAAAAAGTTCGTGCCCTGCCATCACCCTCGAAAAGTAGCATTTTAACAGGACGATCGAGAAAGCGGAAGTACCGTTGGTAAGTCACTGCGACGTGATGAAAAGAACAGCCGCTAAAAGATGGGACTGTCGGGAGCCCTTCGTATCCCGGGATTCCGATACCGTGCTTCTGCGCTTCAGTTGGGCCCCGTGACCTGCCCATAGCTCTCTGTATTGAGGAGGCCGGACAGATACCGGCAGTACCAGCCGGCGGCAGACAAACTCCTTGACGTGAGAAACGCGTGAATCCCCCGCCAGGAGCCAACCTGGCCACCTCCCAACCCCGCAAAGACCAACAATTCTTGCCAGCCGGTCATGGGACTGGTGATTAACTAATGGTTACAGTACTATATTGGTGTGACGCTTTAACCCCTAGCCACGAGGAAGACGAAAAAACATGCAGATATCCAGCACAGCATTGCAATGTAGATGACTCAGAGCTTGTTTGAGCAAGCGAATTGGCCACAGTAGCGGATGACAGCTGGGCAGCCCGGTCACCAGTACATTTTAGATGTCTGCCTCGCGAGTCCGAACGAAGGCGATGCATGATGCATCAAGCGTGTTGGTGAAATGCGCATGCATAGAGAGGTGTGAAGCATCTCTAAACCTACTTAAGGCTGCAAACTCCTTATGGAAGTGTGGCACATACATTCTAGGGGATTGTGCAAGAATTGGACACACACCCGGTAGGCACAGACCAAGTTGTACGAACCGAGCGCGTGGATTTGTCTGTTTTGGCGTACTCCCGGAGTTATATATAAAACCGGCGAACCCAAGTTGTCTACTACTTATAGAGACAACTTATACTTATACTATTACTTGAAGAGATGAATACAAGCATTTAGCCCGTTAGAACCTACGCTACGTCGTGGTAACTCAGTTCTCTATAACGCTCAATCTCCACGCATCCATCACGCCCCCTACAAATGCACGTGTGCAGACAAGCAAATGATAGATACATCAAATCGCAGAAGGAACACCAGCCTACAGCATGTCAGAACCTCAGCGACGTCGTGTTAACTCACTTCACCGTAAAGCTTAAATTCGAACCATCCATCACTACCCCCGCAAATGCGCGTATGCAAACTTGCACCAATATTAAACGAATATGCGAAGTACGTCATCGCGGAAAGAACGTATGTCTATAGCCCGATACAACGTCTGCGCTATCGGGATTACTTATATATAAAGCTCAAATTTCAACCATATTTCACTCCCGCTGCACATGCGCATATACAGAAGTTAACTACACGATTATTAAGCGAATTTCAAGAAATTAGTTGTCGCGGAAAACAGCAACCAGCTCATTTGTGGTAAATCACCTCCATGAAAAGCTGAATCTCGACGTACCCATCACTCCTCCTGCAAACACACGCACGCAGTTACTAAATTAGATCACTATTACATAAATTTGCAAAAATTACTAATCTCGAAAGAAAAAAACTAAATAGAGCCCAACAGAACCTCAGCCACGACGTCTGACCCAAATCTCTGAAAACCTCAACTTCGACGTATCTATCACTCCCCCTGCAAAAGCCCGTATGCTGACACTAACATCCGTTAAAATCAAACGAATATGCAGAAACTTCTGTTCGAGGAAAGAACATCAGTCTATACCCCGTAGAACCTCTGCGAAATCGTGCTAACTTATTTTTCTCTGAAGCTGAAACTTGATGCATCCATCCCACCGCTTGAACGCACGCTCAAAGACAATAAATACATGATTATGAAGAGATCTTGCGCAAATTACATATTGCGGAAAACCGCATAAGCATATAGCATGTTAGAACCTCAGCTCAGTCGTGTTGGCTCAGTTCTATGTGATGCTCAAATTCGATCCATCCATCACCGCCCCTGCAAATGCACGCTTAAGCACACTAACTTATTTGATTATTGAACGAAATTACCCAAATAAATTATAGCGGAAGAACGCTCTAAAAGTATAGTTCTACGTAAAGCTCAAATACGAGCCATCCATAATTCCCCTTGGTAACGCGCGCTTACAGGCACTACCTTACTTGATTAGTAAACGAATTCGTACAAATAAAGTGTAGCGGCACAGGAACATCAGCCTATAATAGTACAGTTCTATGTGAAGTTCAAGTTCCACCAATTCATCACTCCCCCTGCGAATTCCCGCTTAGACCCACTTACTTCATTAATAAACCAATTTGGGCAAATAACTAACAGTGGACAAAAACTCTTGCAAAGCAAGTTTAAAGATACTAACTTATTTTTTTAATTAACAAATTTGCGCAAACTAATTCTACCGGACAAAAACACGAGCCTACAATAGAATTGTTCTATGTGAAGTTAAATTCGACCCATCCATCACTGATCATGCAAATGCACGCTTACAGCCAGTAATGTACTTGATTTATAAAGGAAATTGCGCTAATAAAATATAGAGGGAAAAGACACCAGTCTATAATAGTACGTTAGAACCTCAGCTCAGTCGTGTCAGCTCAGTTCTATTATGTGAAGCTCAACTTCGAGCCATCCATCACTGCTACTACAAATGAACGCTTACACAGAGTAACATACTTGATTAATGAAGAAATTTGCGCAAATAACTTAAAACAGAAGAAAACATCAGCGTATAATAGTAGAGTTAGTTCTTTGTGAAGCTCTAATTCGACCCATCCAACACTTCCCCAGCAAATCTCCCGCTTACAGAGAAACTTACTTGATTAATAAATTAATTTCTGCAAATAAATTATAGCGGAAAAAACATCAGCCTATAATAGTATGTTAGAACGTGCCCACATTGGTGTAAGCTGAGATCTAAGTCACGCTCAAATTCGATCGATCCATTACCGATCCTGCAAGTGCCCGTTTACAGACACTAACTTGCTTGATTAAAAACGAATTTGCCAAAAAAAAATTATAGCGGTAAAAACATCAGCCTATATTAATATGTTAGAACCTATGCTCAGTAGTGTTAGCTCAGATCCATGTTACACTCAACTTCGATCCATCAATCACTGCGCCTGCAAATGCACGCTTACAGACACTTTCTTGATTAATGAACAAATCTGCGCAAATAACTTAAAACGGTAGAAAACATCAGCCTATTATAGTATAGTTCTATGTGAAGCTCAAATTCCACACATCCATCACTCGTCCTGCAAGTTCCCGTTCACAGAGAAACTTGGTTAATTAATAAACGAATTTGCGCGAATACCTTATAGAGGAAAAAATCATCAGCTTATAATAGCATGTAAGAACCTCAGCTCAAGAGTGTTAGCTAAATTGTATGTGAAGCTCAAACTCTATCCATCCATCACTCCCCCTGCAAATGCACGTTTAAAGACACTAACATACTTGATTAATGAACGACTTTGCGGAAAAACTGAATAGAGGAACTAACATCAGCCTTTAAGAGTATGTTAAAATCGCAGCTCAGTCGTGTTAGCACAGTTCAATGTGATGCTAAATTCAAACCCATCCATCACTTCCCCTGCAAATGCCCGCCTATAGACACTAAGTTACTTGAATAATAAACGAATTTGCGTAAATGAATTATAGAAGGAAAACATCAGCCTTTAATGGTATGTTAGTACATCAGCTCAATTGTGTTAGCTCCGTTCTAAGCTCGGGGTAGTCCTGTTCACCCAGTTATCTGACAGGTTCACACTGGACGCTTACTTCACTACTCCTACAACCTCACGAATACTGTCACTAATTTATACGATTTGTAGGCGAATTTCCTCAACAGAGCTATAGCGGAAAAAAAGCCAGCCCGTCGACAGTACATCAACGCACTCGAATTGACTGAATTTCCTGAAAAGCGAAAATTCCACGCATACATCACTCTCCCTGACAACATACGTATCCCGACACTGATTTGCACAGTAGATAAACTAATTTACCCAAATTACGTTTCGGAGAAAAAAAGATCAGCCTATATCCCTCTTAGACGCTCAGCATACTCCTATCTACTAAATTCTCCGAAAGGCTCAAACTGGCCGCTAACTTCATTTCTCCTGAAATTGCACGAATAATGCCACTAACATATGTGATTGGTTAATGAATTTGCTCAACTTATTGTTAGCGGAAAAAGCGCCAGCATATAGACAGTTAGTACCTCACCGCATTCCTATTGACTGAATGCTCTGAAAAGCTCAACTTCCGCACATACATCAGTCTCCCTGGAAAGGTACGAATACTCACACTAACTTGCCTAATGGATAAACGAATGTGCCTAAATTACTGTTCGAAGAAAAAAAATCTGTCTATAGCACCCTTAGAAGCTCAGCATATTTCTGCTCCCTTTTTTTCCCTGGAGGGCTCAAACTGGACGCTTACTTCATTACTCCTGCAATTGCAGAAATACTGCCAGTAACTTATATGATTCGTAAAGGAATTTGTTCAAAAAAGCTATAACGAGAAAAATGACAGCCTTTAGACATTTAGTACCTCACAGCATTCCTATTGACTGAATTCTCTGAAAAGCTCCAATTCTAAGCATACATAACTCTCCCTGCAAATGCATGTGTGCTGACACTAACTTGCCTAATTGATAAAAGAATTGGCCCAAATTATTTTGGCAGAAAAAAAAGCAGCCTATAGACCCCTTAGAATCTCAACGCACTCCAGCTCACTCAATTCTCCGGAAGGCTCAATCTGGACGCTTACATCGCTATTCCTGCAGCTCCGCGTATGCTGACACTAACTTATATACGTAGCAAACAAATTTGCTCAACTTGGTTATAGCGGAAAAAAACTTCAGCCTATGGACAGTACTTCACCGCATTCCTATTTACTGAATTCTTTGAAAAGCGCAAAACCGACGCATACATCACTCTCCCTGTAAATGTAGGTATAATGACACTAAGTTGCCTAAGTGATAAACCAACTTGCCCAAATTTCTTCTCCGAGAAATAAAACTCATCCACATAGAAGCTCACGTACTCCTGTTCACACAATTCTCTGAAAGGCTACACTAAACGCTAACTTCATTATTCCTGCAACTGCACGAATACTGCCACTAAATTCTACCATTAGAAAACGAATTTGATCAACTTATCTATAGCGGTAAAAACGCCAACCTATAGACAGTACCTCACCACATTCCTATTGACTGAATTCTCTGAAAAGCTCAAATTCCCCACATACATCACTCTCCCTGGAAAGGTACGTCGAGTGACACTAACTTGCCTAATTGATAAATAAATTTAAAAATTACTTAGTAGCTCAGCTAACTCCTGTTCACTCAATTATCTGAAAGGCTTAAACTGGATGCTTCCTTCACTACTCCTGCAATTGCACGAATACTACCACTAACTTATATCATTAGTAAACGAATTTGCACAAGTAATTTATAGCGCAAGAAACTCCAGCCAGTACAATTACTACTTCACAACATTCCTATTCACTGAATTCTCCGAAAAGCTCAATTTCGATGCATGCATCACTCCCCCTGTAAATATACATCTGCTGACACTAGCCTGGCTAATTGATAAACAAATTTCCAAAATTACTTTTCGCAGTAAAAATATCACCCTATAGCGCTCCTAGAAGCTCAGCTAACTCCTGTTCACTCAATTCTCTGAAATGTTCAATCTAGACGCTTCCTTCATTACTCCTGCAATTGCATGAATACTGCCTCTAACCTATATGATTAGTAAACGAAATTGCTCAAGTTATAGCGCAAAATACGCCAGACTGCAGACCATTAGTACATCACCACATTCCTACTGACGGAAATCTCTGCCAAGCTCAAATTCAGCGCATACATCACTCTCCCAAGAAAGGTACGTATACTGACCCTAACTTACCTAATAGATAAACGAATGTGCCTAAATTACCGTTCGAAGAAAAATAATCTGCCTATAGCAACCTTACAAGCTCACCATATTCTTACTTACTCAATTATCTTAAGGGCTCAAACTGGACGCTTACTTCATTACTCCTGCAATTGCTGAAATACTGCGACGAACTTATATGATTCTTAAACGAATTTCCTCAAATCAGTTATAGAGGGGAAAACGCCACCCTGTAGACAGTCAGTACCTTACCGCATTCTTATCGACTGCATTACTCTGAAACGCCCAAATTCGGCGCATACATCACTCTTCTTGCAAATGTACGTGTACAGACACTAACTTGCCTAATTCATAAACGAGTTTCCTAATGTTACTTCCCGGAGAAAAAAAAATGAGCCTATTACCCACTTCGGAGTTAAGCGTACTCCTGTTCAATCAATTCTCTGAACGGCTAAACTGGACGGTTACTTCTTTGATCCAGCAATTCCACGAATGGTGCCACTAACGTATATGATTAGTAAAAGAATTTGCTCAAGCAGATTATAACGGGAAAAATGCCAGCCTTTAGACATTTAGTACCTCACAGCATTCCTATTGACTGAATTCCCTAAAAAAGCTCAAATTCCGCGCATACATCACTCTCCCTGCAAATGTGAGCATACTGACACTAAGTTGCGTAATGGATAAACGAATTTGCCCCAAAAAACTTGTCGCAGAAAAATATCAGCCTATAGCCCCCTTAGATGCTCGGATACTCATGTTCGCTCAATTCTCTTAAAGGCTAAACTAGACTCTAACTTCATTACTACTGCAATTGCACGAATACTGCCACTAACTTATATGATTAGTAAGCCGATTTCCTGAAGGAGGTTATAGCGGCAAAAATGCCAGCGTCGAGACAATTAGCACCTCACCGGATTCCTATTGACTGAATTCTCTGAAAAGCTCAAATTCCAGGCATACATCACTCTACCTGCAAATGCATTTGTATTGACACTAACTTGCATATTTGATAAAAGAGTTTGCCCAAAATAATTCCCGCAGAAGAAAAATCAGCCTATAGCCCCCTTAGAAGCTCAGCGTACTCCAGCTCAATGAATACGATGTAAGGCTCAAATTGGACGCTTACATCACTATTCCTGATTCTGCACGTATACTGACACTAACTTATATGAGTAGTAAACGAATTTGTTCAGCTTAGTTACAGCGGGGAAAGACTTCAGCCTATAGAGAGTACTTCACCGCATTCCTATTGACTGAATTATTTGAAAAGCGCCAAACCGACGCATACATCACTCTCCCTGCAAAAGTACGTATACTGACACTAACTTGCCTAAGTGATAAACCAACTTGCCCAATTTCCTTTTCCCATAAATAAAGATCAGCCTATAGTCCACTTAAAAGCTCAAGTACTCCTGTTTACACAATTATCTGAAAGGCTCAAACTAAACTCTATCTTCACGATTCCTGCAACTACATGAATACTGGAACTAACTTATATGATTCGTAAGCTAATTTTCTGAGGTAGGTTATTGCGGCAAAAATGCCAGCCTGTAGACAATTAGTACCTCACTGCATTCCTATTGACCGAATTCCCTAAAAAAGCTCAAATTACGCGCATATATCGCTCTCCCTGCGAATGTAAGTATACTGACACTAAGTTGCGTAATGGATAAACGAATTGCTCCAAAAACTTGTCGCAGAAAAAAAAATCTGCCTATTGGTCCCTTAGAAGCTCAGCCTACTGCAGCACACTCAATTCTCTCAAAGGCTCAAACTGGATGCCTACACCACTATTCCAGCTTTTCTACGAATAGTGCCACTGAATTATATAATTAGAAAACGAATTTGCTGAACTAATTTATAGCGGTAAACACGCCAGCCTATACACAGTTAGTACTTCACCGCATTCCTGATGAGTGAATTCTGAGAAAAGCTCAAATTCTACGCATACATCACTTTCCCTGCAAATGTACGTATGCTGACACTAATTTGCCTAAGTGATAAACCAACTTGCCCAAATTACTTTTCGCAGAAAAAAAAAAACATCAACCTATAGCACCTTAGAAGCTCAGCGTATTGCTGCTCAATCATTTAACTGAAAGGCTCGAACTTGTCGCTTCACTACTTCTGCAATTGCACGAATGCTGCCTCTAACTTTTATGATTAGTAAACGAATTTGCTCAAGTAACATATTGCGGAAAATACGTCAGCCCGTAGACAATTAGTACCTTATCGTATTTCTATGGACTGAATTCCTTGCAAAGCACAAAAGCAACGCATAAAACCACTCTTCCTGCAAATTTACGTCTACTGTAACTAACTTGGCTGTTGGATAAACGACTCTGCGGAAATTACTTTTCGTAGAAAACAAAGTATCACCCTATAGTTCCCTTAGAAGCTAAGCTAAGTCTTGTTCATTCAATTCTCTGGAAGGATCAAACTGGACGGTTACTTCATTTTTCCTGCAATTGCACGAATACTGCCACTAACTTATAGGATTAGTAAACGAATTTGCTCAACTTAGCTATAGCGGAAAAAACGCCAGCCTGTAGACAGTACCTCACCGCATTCCTATTGACTGAGTTCTCTGAAATGCTCAAATTCGACGGATACATCAATCTTCCTGCAAATGTACGTGTGCTGACACTGACTTGAATAATTGATAAACGTATTCGCTCAAATTTCTTTTTTCAGAAAAGCAATATCACCCTATTGCCCTTAGAAGCTCTGGTAACTCCTCTTAACTCAATTCTCTGAAAGGCTTAAACTGGACACTTACTTCATTACTCCTGCAATTACACGAATACTGCCACTTACTTAAATGAGTAGTAAACGAATTTGCTCAACTTAGTTATAGCGGAAAAAATACCAACCTAGAGACAGTACTTCACCGCGATCGTATTGACTGAATTCGTTGAAAAGCTCAAATTCCACGCATACATCACTCTTCCTGCAAATGTACGTATGCTGAAACTAACTCGCCTAAGTGATAAACGAACATGGACAAATAACTTTTCGCAGAAAAAAAGATGGGCCAACAGCCTCCTTAGAAGCTCAGGGTACTGTTGTTCACTCAATTCTACGAAACGCGCTCCAACTGGCCGCTTCACTACTTCTGCGACTGCAGGGATACTGCCACTAAATTGTGTTATTAGTAAAGGAATTTCCTCAGGTAACATATTGCGGAAAGAACGCTAGCCTGTTGACAATTAGTACCTCACCGCATTCCTATTGACGGAATTCTCTGACATGCTCAAATTCGACGCATACATCACTCCCCCAGCAAATGTACGTATACTGACACTGACTTGAATAATTGATAGACGAATTTGCCCTAATAACTTTCTCAGAAAAATAATATCACTCTATTGCCCTTAGAAGGTCAGGTAACCCCTGTTCACTCAATTCTCTGAAAGGCTCAAACTGGACGCTTACATCATAACTCCTCCAATTTCATTATTACTGCCACTAACTTATTTTATTAGTAAACGAATTTCCTCAAGTAAGTTATAGTGCAAAACACGCCAGCCTGTAGAGTGTTGGTACCTCACCATATTTCTATTGACTGAATTCTCTGAAATCCTCAAATTCGACGCATACATCCCTTTCCTGCAAAATGTACGTATTGTGACACTAACTTGCCTAATTGATAAATGAATTTGCCCAAATTACTTTTCACAGAAAAAAATATCACCCTAAAGCGCCCTTAGAAGCTCAGGTAACTCCTGTTCACTCAATTCTCTGAAATCCTCAAACTTGTCGCTTACTTCATAACTCCTACAATTGCATTAATACTGCCACTAACTTATATTATTAGTAAACCAATTTCCTCAAGTAAGTTATAGCACAAAACACGCCAGCCTGTAGACTGTACCCCCCCCCCCCCCCATTCCTATTGACTGAATTCTCTGAAAAGCTCAAATTCCACGCATACATCACTTTCCCTGCAAATGTACGTATGCTGACACTAATTTGCCTAAGTGATAAACCAACTTGCCCAATTTACTTTTCGCAGAAAAAAAAACATCAGCCTATAACACCTTAGAAGCTCAGCGTATTGCTGCTCACTCATTTCACTGAAAGGCTCAAACTTGAAGCTTCACTACTTCTGCAATTGCACGAATACAGCCTTTAACTTATATGATTAGTAAACGAATATGCTCAAGTATCATATTGCGGAAAAAACCCCAGCCCGTAGACAGTTAGTACCTTATCGTATTCCTATTGACGGAATTCTTTGAAAAGCACAATAGCAACGCATAAAACCACTCTTCCTGCAAATTTACGTATACTGTAACTAACTTGCCTATTGGATTAACGACTCTGCCGAAATTGCTTCTCGCAGAAACCAAAGTATCACCCTATAGCGCCCTCAGTAGCCCACCTAACTCCTGTTCACTCAATTCTCTGAAAGGCTTAAACTGGACGCCTACTTCATGACTTCAACTGCACGAATACTGCTTCTAAATTATATGATTAGTAAACGAATTTGCTCAACTAAAATAATAAAGCAAAAACGCCAGCCTATAGACAATTAGTACCTCACCGCATTCCTATTAACTGAATTCTCTAAAAAGCTCAATTTCGACGCATTCATCACCCTCCGTGCAAATGTACGTGTACTGAAACATACTTGCCTAATTGACAGACAAATTTGCCCAAATTACTTTTCGCAGAAAAAAATATCCTATAGCGCCCTTAGAAGCTCAGGTAACTCCTGTTCAGCCAAATTCTATGAAATGCTCAAACTGGACGCTTACTTAATTACTCCTGCTATTCCACAAATACTGCCACTAGGTTATATGATTAGTAAACAATTTGCTCAAGTAAGTTATAGTGCAAAACACGCCAGCCTGTAGACCATTACTACCTCCCCACATTCCTATTGACTGAATTCTCCGAAATACTCAAATTCGACGCATACATCCCTCTTCCCGTAAATGTACTTCTGCTGACAGTACCTTGCCTAATTGATAAACAAATTTGCTCTAATTACTTTTCGAAGAAAAAATATGACCCTACAGTGCCCTTAGAAGCGCAGGTAACTCCTGTTGACTCAATTCTCTGAAATGCTCAAACTGGACGCTAACTTCATTACTCCTGCAATTGCATGAATACTGCCACTCACCTATATGATTAGTAAACGAATTTGCTCAAGTTACGGTGCGAAACACGCCAGCCTGTAGACTGTTATTGCCTCACCACATTCCTATCGACTGAATTTTCTGAGAAGCTCAATTTCGATGCATACATCGCTCTCCCTGCAATTGTAAGTATACTGACACTGACTTGAATAATTGATAAACAAATTTTCCCAAATTACTTTTCGCAGAAAAACAATATCACCCTATTGCCCTTAGAAGCTCAGGTAACTCCTGTTCACTCAATTCTCTCAAAGGCTCGAACTGCACGCTGACTGCAGTTCCCCTGCAAATGCACGTATCCTATCACTTAATCGCTAAGAAAGGGCGTTGGCTTTAATTAATAAGCATAAGTGAAATTGGCCGGTGGAAAGTTTCAAACAGAGGACCCCTGGCACAACAGCCCTTTTTATTTAGCTGACGTTTACTTTAGTTAATACAGCCACTACATCTATGATTTCTATACTTCGTGTAATATTATTTTTAAATCGCATTCCTTGCTTTGTTCGCCCTTTTTCTTTATTCTTTATTGATACAGTTTTCCGGTGAGCTTGAAGGCGTTACATTAAGGGCTCACAAGCTTGGAAAAAAAAATCTTCATTCACACTAGATGTTTGCTCAGACGTCTGAAGCTTATGACAAAACTGTTATAATTTTTTCAATGAATTTTCCATTCTGACTTAGCGCACGTCTGCTATTTGATTTTTCCTCAAGCGATACTTCGCTGTATAAGTTCCAATTTACCCAGATTGCATTTCTTTTTCTGTGGTACCATAAAGAAGTGGCATAATTGTCGATGCGCTAACGATAACGACTTATTAGTGTTTTTTTACGCTTTATTGCTAAGGGTTATAAGGAATGTTTGTTTACTTAAGTTTATTGAGCATAATATAATATTTTTACGTAATTACCTTTGTAGAGCGAAAGGCTACAGAAAGATACAGACACAAGAAGACACGTCTTCGATGCGCTCACCTTGCTGGCCTAGCTAATAGAGTCGGTCACAGTGCGGCCTCCCACTCCGGTCCCGGTGACGATGCACGAAACGCCAGCATCGCCTTCGCTTGAGGGATGGGTACCCGCCACGATCAGTTCGATCTCTTCCCGTTCGCTCACGGCACCATTGAAAAAGAAGAGACATGGCGCGGGTACGTGAGAAACACGGTGAAAGAAATCAGGACGCGATGCCTTCGAGTTCTGTTCTTGACACCGTAACCGCAGCCATGACATATTGAAAAAAAAAATATCTATAAGGACATTAGGACTCAATAGGTCATCCGGCTCTTCTCGTTTCATTTAGTATAGTCAGCTTGGCCCGAGTTGGTTAGGCATATAGACGAGCGGTCTCATTTGAGTTAGAAAGACATCGACACTTGTGGCGTTTGCCTCGACTATGACTGCGTCAGGTACAACCTAGTTATAAAAACGACAGGACAGCAAACCCCGTTTGTGCCGGCCACCGCTAGCATGCCTTCTCGTTTTTCGTCATCTTGCAAAAGCAGGCGTGTATTCTGTGGTGACCACTTATGGAGATATTTTCGCGAGATTTCGCAACACTCGGCACTGGACTCAGTTATGTATACTGCCGGCACTGTTCTTGGCTTGCGTGAAGATAGTCAGCATGTCAAAGTGCCAGAAAGTATCTCGGTCGCGTACAAAAAACAGGCGAACGCAAGCGAAACACACAAACACAGCGCCTAGGTCCGACAAATGAATAATTCCGTAAAAAGCATCTCATCAGTGTCTCATCAGTGTGAAAAAGCAAAACACAGGAACAAAGCGCAAAATGGTAGCCTGTGTAGAAAGACCTAGGCTCAGATTCCGTAAAGGCCATGATACCGCAATTCCTGACGGAAGACAACCGAACGCATGGGATGCTAACACATGACAATCCCGACCGCCATAGCCTTTCGCCTGAAGTACAGCTTTCGCCTTCGCTAATATTACGAATATGCAGGCTATGAGTTTCATTGAACTCTCGGTGATGACTACTTATGGAAGCTGGACGCCAACATCAGGTTCTTCTGACATTTGGCTGATGCTCGTTTGACGTTAGCTTAACGCAGCGTGCAAATTTGCCTACGTGATGCCTGATGATTGATTGTGTAGTGTCAGATTTCCCCTTCCGCTAATGCAACGTAAGGGCGGCGGTGCTTGTGATTAGTTTTGCTAAAAGGATCAATTGCTCGATAGAATAACATTACCACACTATTGTTGCCGAAATCATAACGTCTATATCATTGCGCTGAGTAATATGTCTATAATGGGAACCGCGCAAAGAGCGATGGAACGACAATTGCTAGGCATAACGTTATGAGACAGAAAGAGAGAGGTTCGGATCAGAGAGCAAACGGGCATAGACGATATTCTTATTGACATCAAGAGAAATAAATGGAGCTGGGCAGGTCATGTAATGCGCCGCTTAGATAAGCGTTGGACCATTAGAGTTACAGAATGGGTACCAAGAGAAGGGAAACGCAGTCGAGGACGGCAGAAGACTAGATGGAGCGATGAAATCAGGAAATTCACGGGCGCTAGTTGGAATCAGTTGGCGTCGAACAGGGGCAATTGGAGATCGCAGGAAGGGGTCTTCGTCCTGCAGTGGACATAAAACAGGCTGATGATGCTGATGATGATGGATGGGAATTCGTAAGTAAAGTGAAGCACGTGCGCTATGGTTTGACTGAGCCGACTGAGTGTAAGAGTGAGGTTGAATATTATTATGCATAACATTAAGGTAAGGTTTGATAGCCTAGCTATGTTGACTAATCATGCTAAGCTAACTTGCAGGAAAATAAAATCGGTTGGATTCCATAAGGTACGAATTACGATATAATGACCGGCAGCTTACCGCCTTCCTTGAAAGCCGTACAATCACAGCATTCTAAGGGTTCCAATATATGGAGCATACACTTGGGGATTAACGAATAACTTTGAGAAAAATGCTAGGCGTAAGGCTCAGAGACAGGAAAACAGCTATGTGGATTAGAGAGCAAACAGGGGTAGCCGACACTATAGTTGACATTAAGAGTAAAATATAGAGTTTACAAACCATGTAATGCCTAGGGCAGATAACGGAAGTTGCATTAGAGTTGCAGGATGAACGCCAAGGGAAAGGAAGCGCTGTCGACGACGGCAGGGAATTAGGTGCTGTGATCAAATGAGAAAGTTGGTAGACATAACATTGAATCAGCTGGTGCGTGACAAGGGTTATGAAAATTGCTGGAAGATGACATTAGTAGCCTGATGGCTGTGGTTAACCACATTAATCGACGTGGTCATCTTGGGCAATAACCAAATAAATTGATAAATACTTAGGAGAAAAGAGAGATACCGTTTTTTTTTTCGTCGTGCGCAAGCGTGGAGGTATTTCTCTATTCCATTAGGAGTTGGCTTGGAGTAGATGACAGACATGTTTCTCATATTGAATTAACTTATCAACGCTGGTCTTCCTAATAACGCATCATAGGCATGGGAAACGCCGGTATTTCTCATTTTAACAAGGTGTTGGCCAATGCCGAAGAAATTTTTTCCAGAACTGTAAGGTCGCTCTTCAAGGACACTCGCGGACATAAGCCCGTAGCCGCCACAGCAGAAGTTGCATGACCCTCGGTAACCGTCTACGCAGAGCTCCCGAACCACACATTCTTTCAAGATTACAACTGCCCCGAATAGGTCCCGAATAGGCGTGATTGCAGATATCTCTATACATCCCTGTGCATACCCTGCCATCAGCATACTTTCCTCGATAAGCATCACAGATCTCCTTCATCGTCGTAATATCGCTACGCAGAAATATCACCACATGATTTGGTGTGTGCATTTCTAAAGTGCTTCTGAACAAAGAGCGCACAAATATAATTGTACGAATTGAAGGTTATGCATAAACATTGCGTGAATTACCTCATTGCACAGATTAAATCAAGCCATTATAAGCACCGTCGTTAGTTGTATAGCATCTAAATAAAAAAAGTTCCCTTCAAATACATTCCGGCATGTCCGTTCTATCTGGGTATAAATTCTAGTAAGGCCCAATTTTTGAAAAGTACCGGCTTTTACGTGCCGAAACCACGATCTGATTATGAGTCACGACATAGAGGGGGTCTACGGAATAATCTCCACCACATGAAGTTCCTTAACGAGCCTCTAAATCTAAGTACGCAGGTTTTGTCGCATTTCGCCCCCATCCCAATGCGGTCGCCGAGGCAGGAGTTCGATTCCGCGACGTCGTGCTTAGCAGCCGAACGACATAACCGCTAAGCAACCTCGACGGGAGAGGGAAACATTTTTGTTCTTGGCGTATCCCTCACTCGGCATGTTTTTCCTGATGGCGACACGACAAAAGACAACAAAAATGGGCCAAACGTCGACAAACGTGAAAGTTCTCTGCAGTAGTCATTGACTGCACTTTCAAGGAACGAGCAGGTTACGTTCTTATATAAAGCGGATACATTGAATTCAGTGGCGTGCTGCAGTGTACTGGTAGCTGTGGTGCATTTGTTTAACGGTCGATACGGCGACTTCGCGAGCAGGACATAAAAAAAAAGCATCTTACAGCAAAAATTAGCCGAATGAACATGTCGATCAGGGGCCACGCGAAAAGTTCTTTGAGCGTAATTAGTTCACTTCGAAAGCAGCAGAAACGATTGTACTCACCTCGTATGCTATGAAGCGGAACTTGGCCCGTCCGTCCGTCCGTCCGTCCCCGCGTTGTTTCAACCAGAAGCCACGGTGATGTCCTACATAAACGAGTCGCCAGCATTAATCCAGATACTTCGTAGTGTCTTCAAAAAAGCGGCACGCGTTGAGTTTTGGCGTCATAGACTGAACGTATTCACGAAAGCAAGTGAGCACTCTTTCGCGTAATCACATGCACTGTCAAGGCAAAATGGCAGCCAACGCGACAGCAACCCGCGATATCGTTTCAGGCTACATCGCCCGTTATTGTAGCGAATACAACCTTTAAATACAAAGAAACATTAGAAATCAAACAGCGCGAAAGAAAAGAGGTTAACACAAACACTTATTTTGCGTATGTTTACCAACAACGCGTCCAACACATCTTGTTGATAAAGAAATTGCTATAAAAATCAATTTTCCACCTGTGAATCCTTAGCGAACGCGCGATTTTCTGATCAGCAGCCTAGGAGGCCTGAAGAAAAGCTGGCCACTAGGTCCGCAAGGCAGCCATCGAGTTACCAGGTCGCTTGATTAGCTGGCCACCAGATCCACAGGGTGGGCATCAAGACAATGAGCAGCTGGAACACCTGGCCCCTAGGTCACCACCTCGCCAACGGGGAAACGAATGTTGTACAGGAAAAATGAGTCAAAGGCACATATCACATAGACACTACATGAAATTTTCATTGAGCGTGATTACTTCACTTCGAAAGCAACAAAACATGGTGTTCCATGAGAATTGTAGCCCACGAGGCAAATAGCCTCGTGGACCACATGTTGCGGTAAGGTGCGATACACAGAGAGGATGACTCTGTTCTGTATTCGGCTTGCATCCCCGTACATTGATGGTAATTAATGGGTCATTTTGTTTTTATTTTGTCAATTGCAGGGCAGCTCGTTTTAACCTTGTGGACTTGTGCTCATTGTCAGGTGTTGCGTCTTGCAATTCCATTATTTCTATCCGTAGAAGAACCTCACCCCGACATCAAATGCATGTCTTTTTTCTCTATTTCTTTTCTTAGTTGGTGTTGATACTTGCAACATTCTTTTTTTGTCTCTCCTAACATCTGACTGCCATTTCTGTATTGGTAGTAATGTTATAATGACATTTCTTCAAAGGTATTTTCAAAATCGTCCCCATACCGGTCTTGGTCTTTGCCTATGGAAACAGACAGATTGCGAGTGCCCCGTCAATAGATAAATACGAAGTGTTTCGTCCTTTTTTGACTAGCTGCTACAGCGAGATCAAAGCGCATTCACTGACGCTTGCAAAATTACTACAGCGTTCACAGTGGCACAGCAGTTCGTTCAAAAGATGTTTTTCTCCTCGCAAAATGCTTCTTGATATCAGCGATTTCCTAGGCTCCCATAATGTAAACTTCGCAAGCCAATTCAGAAATAATTTTCTTTCTCAAAGAACGGTACTATTCATTTGGGATGCTGGAATAGACACGTACAAAATAGGAAAGTCAGGGCATCACAATAAAGCCGGAGCATCGATTGCGATAGCAAATTATTAGACAGCGATAGGAAATAATGATACTATTGGCCGAATAATTTTGCAAACGACCACTTACTAACTAGATTAACAAGCATGGCGTCAGGCGCGCACAGACAGGCTTTTCCTCTGAGCAGTCGAGCAGTCTTGCGACGCAAATTTCACGGTCGACCGGCAGATGTTAATCAGCCTCAACGACGTCTTCTACCTCTGCTTGTGCTTCGGTGCCGAGACGTTTAGGCGCACTCAAGACATGGTGACTCCCGCTTTGCCGTATGGCATTGTCATATGATCCCTGATATGTTGGAAAAGACACCCCTATCACGAGATCTTCTTCAGTGAGTGAACCTCTGAGAAGGTGCTGGAGTGAGAAGGGCTGTTCGTCTGAGCTTGCCGGATCAATGCGCCCTGTTTTAAGTTCTGGGCGTAGCTTACACACGGGAAAATGCAATATCAACGGACACGTTGCAAACATAAGACTAAAAAAAGTAGATCAAGCTTCAACAAAGTAAAGAAGTTGTAGCACAAACATAAATATGCGTATTGGCGCCTGCGATCGTAGGCGGATACCAGTCTCGAAGTCTCACCAGATCTGAATATCGAAGAATCTTGACATGCCGACTGACTTAGGGAACAAAGCCATTTATTGAGATGCTTCTGCAAAATCCGGAACGTTAAGTAGCGTGTTCCTGTTTCGACATTATAGTCTCGCAGGAGAATGGAAAACACTAGAACAGGAAAAAGTTCGCGCTCTGCCATTCCCCCGAAGAGTAGCATTTTAACAGGACGATCGAGAAAGCGGAAGTACCGTTGGTAAGTCACTGTGAAGTGATGAAAAGAACAGCCGCTAAAAGATGGGACTGTTGGGAGCCCTTCGTATCCCGGGATTCCGATACCGTGCTTCTGCGCTTCAGTCGGGCCCCGTGACCTGCCCATAGCTCTCCTTATCGAGAAGGCCGGACAGATACCAGCAGTACCACCCGGCGGCAGACAAACTCCTTGACGTGAGAAACGCGTGAATCCCCGCCAGGAGCCAACCTGGCCACCTCCCAACCCCGCAAATACCGGCAATTCTTGCCAGTCGGTCACGGGACTGGTGATTAACCAACTGGCACAGTACTATATCAGTGTGACGCTTTAACCCCTAGCCACGAGGGAGACGAGAAAACATGCAGATATCCAGCACAGCGTTGCAATGTAGATGACGCAGAGCTTGTTTGAGCAAGCGAATTGGCCACAGTAGCGGATGACAGCTGGGCAGCCCGGTCGCCAGTACATTTTAGCTGTCTGCCTTGCGAGTCCGAACGAAGGCGATGCATGATGCATCAAGCGTGTTGGTGAAATGCGCATGCTTAGAGAAGTGTGAAACATCTCTATACCTACTTAAGGCTGCAAACTCCTTATAGAAGTGTGGCACATACATTCTAGGAGATTGTGCAAGAATTGGACACACACCCGGTAGGCACAGACCAAGTTGTACATACCGAGCGCGTGGATTTGTCTGCTTTGGCGCACTCCCGGTGTTATATATAAAACCAGTGAACCCAAGTTGTCTACTACTTATAGAGACAACTTATACTTTTCTATTACTTATAGAGATAAATACAAGCATTTAGCCCGTTAGAACCTACGCTACGTCGTGCTAACTCAGTTCTCTGTAACGCCCAAACTCAAGGCATCCATCACGCCTCCTACAAATGCACGTGTGCAGACACGTAAATGATAGATACATCAATTTGCAGAAGAAACACCAGCCTACAGCATGTCAGAACCTAAGCGACGTCGTGTTAACTCACTTCACCGTAAAGCTTAAGTTCGAACCATCCATCACTACCCGTGCAAATGCGCGTATACAAACTTGCACCAATATTAAACGAATATGCGAAGTACGTCATCGCGGAAAGAACGTATGTCTATAGCCCGATAGAACGTCTGCGCTGTCGGGATTACTTATATATAAAGCTCAAATTTCACACACATTTTACTCCCGCTGCACATGCACATATACAGAAGTTAACTACACGATTATTAAGCGAATTTCAAGAAATTAGTTGTCGCGGAAAACTGCAACCAGCTCATTTGTGGTAAATCACCTCCATGAAAAGCAGAATCTCGACGTATCCATCACTGCTAATGCAAACACACGTAGGCAGTTACTAAATTACATGACTATTATATAAATTTGCACAAATTACATTTCTCGGAAAAAAATGCAAAGTAGAGCCCAACAGAACCTCAGCTACGTCGTCTGACCCAAATCTCTGAAAACCTCAGCTTCGACGCATCTATCACTCCCCCTGCAAAAGCCCGTATGCTGACACTAACATCCGTTAATATTAAATGAATATGCAGAAATTTCTGTTCGAGGAAAGAACATCAGTCTATACCCCGTAGAACGTCTGCGTAATCGTGCTAACTTATTTTTCTCTGAAGCTGAAACTTGATGCATCTATCCCACAGCTTGAACGCACGCTCAAAGACAATAACAACATGATTATGAAGCGATTTTGCGCAAATTACATATTGCGGAAAAACGCATAAGCATATAGCATGTTAGAACCTCAGCTCAGTCGTGTTGGCTCCGTTCTATGTGATGCTCAAATTCGAAACATCCATCACCGCCCCTGCAAACGCACGCTTAAGCACACTAACTTATTTGATTATTGAACGAAATTACCCAAATAAATTATAGCGCAAGAACGCATCAGCCTCTAAAAGTATAGTTCTACGTGAAGCTCAAATACGAGCCATCCATAATTCCCCTTGGTAACGCACGCTTACAGGCACTACCTTACTTGATTAATAAACGAATTCGTACAAATAAAGTGTAGCGGCACAAAAACATCAGCCTATAATTGTAATGTTCTATGTGAAGCTCAAGTTCCACCAATTCATCACTTCCCCTGCGAATTCCCGCTTAGACCCACTTACTTCATTAATAAACCAATTTGGGCAAATAACTAACAGTGGACAAAAACCGTTGCAAAGCATGTTTAAAGTTACTAACTTACTTGATTAATTAACAAATTTGCGCAAACTTATTCTACCGGCCAAAAACACGAGCCTACAATAGAATAGTTCTATGTGAAGTTTAATTCGACCCATCCATCACTGCTCATGCAAATGCACGCTTACAGACAGTAATTTACTCGATTTATAAAGGAAATTGCGCTAATAAATTATAGAGGGGGAAAAAACCAGCCTATAATAGTACGTTAGAACCTCAGCTCAGTCGTGTTAGCTCAGTTCTATGTGAAGCCCAAATTCGAGCCATCCATCACTGCTCCTGCAAATGCACGCTTACACAGAGTAACATACTTGATTAATGAAAGAATTTGCGCAAATAACTTAAAACGGAAGAAAACGTCAGCGTATAATAGTATAGTTAGTTCTATGTGAAGCTATAATTCGACCCATCCAACACTTCCCCAGCAAATCTATCGCTTACAGACAAACTTACTTGATTAATAAATGAATTTCCGCAAATAAATTATAGTGGAAAAAACATCAGCCTATAAGAGTATGTTAGAACCTGCCCACATTGGTGTAAGTTGAGATCTAAGTCACGCTCAAATTCTATCTATCCATTACTGATCCTGCAAATGCCCGTTTACAGACACTAACTTGCTTGATTAAAAACTAACTTGCGAAAAAAAAATCATAGCGGAAAAAACATCAGCCTATATTAATATGTTAGAACCTATGCTCAGTCGTTAAAGCTCAGATCCATGGCACGCTCAAGTTCGATACATCAATGACTGCCCCTGCAAATGCACGCTTACAGCCACTTTCTTGATTAATGAACGAATCTGCGCAAATAACTTAAAATGGTGGAAAACATCAGCCTATTATAGTATAGTTCTATGTGAAGCTCAAATTCCACACATTCATCACTCGCCCTGCAAGTTCCCGTTCACAGAGAAACTTGCTTGATTAATAAACGAATTTGCGCAAATACCTTATAGAGGAAAAAACATCAGCTTATAATAGCATGTAAGACCCTCAGCTCAAGAGTATTAGCTAAATTCTATGTGAAGCTCAAACTCTATCCATCCATCACTCACCCTGCAAATACACGTTTAAAGTCACTAACATACGTGATTAATAAAAGAACTTGCGGAAACCATTAATAGAGGAAATAACATCAGCCTTTAAGAGTATGTTAGAACCGCAGCGCAGTCGTGTTAGCACAGTTCAATGTGATGCTCAAATTCAAACCCATCCATCACTACCCCTGCAAGTGCCCGCATATAGACACTAAGTTACTTGAATAATAAACGAATTTGAATAAATGAAATATAGAAGGAAAGCGTCAGCCTTTAATGGTATGTTAGTGCATCAGTTCAATTGTGTTAGCTACATCCTAAGCTCGGGGTACTCCTGTTCACCCAGTTCTCTGACAGGTTCGCACTGGACGCTTACTTCACTACTCCTACAATCTCACGAATACTGTCACTAATTTATATGATTTGTAGGCGAATTTCCTCAACATAGCTATAGCGGCAAAAACGCCAGCCCGTCGACAGTACACCACCGCAATCGAATTTACCTAATTTCCTGAAAAGATAAAATTCCACACATTGGTCGCTCTCCCTGACAATCTACGAATCCTAACACTGATTTGCACAGTTGATAAACGAATTTACCCAAATTACGTTTCGGAGAAAAAAAGATCAGCCTATATCCCTCTTAGACGCTCAGCATACTCCTATCTACTAAATTCTCCGAAGGGTTCAAACTGGACGCTCACTTTATTACTCCTGCAATTGCACGAATATTGCCACTAACATATGTGATTGGTTAATGAATTTGCTCAACTTAGTGTTAGCGGAAAAAGCGCCAGCATACAGATAGTTAGTACCTCACCGCATTCCTATTGACTGAATTCTCTGAAAAGCTCAAATTCCGCACATACATCAGTCTCCCTGGAAAGGTACGAATACTCACACTAACTTGCCTAACGGATAAACGAATGTGCCTAAATTACTGTTCGAAGAAAAAAAATCTGCCTATAGCACCCTTAGAGGCTCAGCATATTTCTGCTCCCTGAATTCCCTGAAGGGCTCAAACTGGACGCTTATTTCATTACTCCTGCAATTGCAGAAATACTGCCAGTAACTTATATGATTCGTAAAGGAATTCGTTCAAAAAAGCTACAACGGGGAAAACGACAGGCTTTAGACATTTAGTACCTCACAGCATTCCTAATGACTGAATTCTCTGAAAAGCTCCAATACTAGGCATACATCACTCTCCCTGCAAATGCACGTGTACTGACACTAACTTGCCTAATTGATAAAAGAATTGACCCAAATTACTTTTCGCAGAAAAGAAAACAGCCTATAGCCCCCTTAGAAGCTCAGCGCACTCCAGCTCACTCAATTCTCAGGAAGGCTCAATCTGGACGCTTACATCGCTATTCCTGCAGCTCCACGTATGCTGACACTAACTTATTAAGTAGTAAACAAACTTCCTCAACTTGGTTATAGCGGAAAAAAACTTCAGCCTATAGGCAGTACTTCACCGCATTCCTATTGACTGAATTCTTTGAAAAGCGCCAAACCGACGCATACATCACTCTCCCTGCAAATGTACGTATACTGACACTAAGTTGCCTAAGTGAAAAACCAACTTGCCCAAATTCCTTCTCCCAGAAATAAAACTCAGCCTATACTCCATATAGAAGCTCACGTACTCCTGTTCACACAATTCTCTGAAAGGCTACACTAAACGCTAACTTCATTATTCCTGCAACTGCACGAATACTGCCACTAAATTCTACAATTAGAAAACGAATTTGATCAACTTACTTATAGCGGTAAAAACGCTAACCTATAGAGAGTACCTCACCGCATTCCTATTGACTGAATTCTCTGAAAACCTCAAATTCCGCACATACATCAGTCTTCCTGGAAAGGTACGTCTAGTGACACTAACTTGCCTAATTGATAAATAAATTTAAATATTACTTAGTAGCTCAGCTAACTCCTGTTCACTCAATTATCTGAAAGGCTTAAACTGGATGCTTCCTTCACTACTCCTGCAATTGCACGAATACTACCACTAACTTATATCATTAGTAAACGAATTTGCACAAGTAATTTATAGCGCAAGAAACTCCAGCCAGTACAATTACTACTTCACAACATTCCTATTCACTGAATTCTCCGAAAAGCTCAATTTCGATGCATACATCACTCTACCTGTATATGTACACGTACTGACCCTAACTTGGCTAATTGATAAACAAATTTCCAAAATCACTTTTCGCAGAAAAAATATCACCCTACAGCGCTCCTAGAAGCTCAGCTAACTCCTGTTCACTCAATTCTCTGAAATGTTCAAACTGGACGCTTCCTTTATTACTCCTGCAATTGCATTAATGCTGCCTCTAACCTATATTATTAGTAAACGAAATTGCTCAAGATATAGCGCAAAATATGCCAGACTGCAGACCGTTAGCACATCACCACATTCGTACTGACGGCATTCTCTGCAAAGCTCAAATTCCGCGCATACATCACTCTCCCTGGAAAGGTACGTATACTGACATTAACTTGCCTAATGGATAAACGAATGTGCCTAAATTACTGTTCGAAGAACAATAATCTGCCTAGAGCACCTTTAGAAGCTCACCATATTCCTACTCACACAATTCTCTCAAGGGCTCAAACTGGACGCTTACTTGATTACCCCTGCAATTGCAGAAATACTGCCACTAACTTATATGATTCTTAAAGGAATTTCTTCAAATCAATTATAGAGGGGAGAACGCCGGCCTATGGACAGTCAGTACCTCACCGCATTCCTGTTGACCGCATCACTCTGAAACGCTCAAGTT